>NW_027109655.1:30236-54231 GCF_000696795.3 Halyomorpha halys
TTCCTTCCATTTATTCGGAAAACTATTAGAAAGAAATATTTTATTCAATATCTTCAAAATCGTAGATTTATTAAAGGAACAGAGGTTTTTTATCATGGAAATGCAGATCTCATCTGGACCGGGTGAAGAATCTTTCCTGGAGTTCAAGGCGGCTAGAAATTCGTCCATGGTAAAGGACAGGTTCATTGGATCAAGTGGATCATTAATGATAACGAGTGGTATTGATTCGATAATTTGCTTTGTGTTAAGGAATTGCGTAGAGTAATTTACAGTTGAGGAGATATCACAGAAATGTTTTGCTAGAGTGTTTGCTAAGATTACAGTTTCGGTTTCATAGTGGTCACGAATTTTCAGACAATTTATTTGAGGTGAGTAGCTATAACCCATAATTTTTCTAACTGTGTGCCAGAAAACAACTCCTGGTGTGTTACAGTTAACCTTGCTAAGAAAGTTCTGGCATGATAATTTTTTGCTATTTTTTATGACATATCTTGCATGTTTTCTGGCCGCTTTATATGATTCTAGTTTTTCGGAGGATGGTCGGCGAAGAAATTTTCTAAGTGCCATCTTTCTGTTTTTTATTGCTTTTTCACATTCATCTGACCACCACGGTACATGGGGGCGGGTAGTACTTACTCTAGCAGAAGCGGAAAGGTATGGGATCGCTGTTTGGGCGGCTTCAAGTATTCAAGTATTTAATTGTAGTATTAAGTGGTCAGGGTCAGTATCAGACCTATATCCGAAAGTTTAGCAGCCGCTTGATATTGGGGCCAGTCAGCTTTTCTAATGAGCCATTTGTTGTGTCTGCTGAAGGAGAGGCATTTATTAAGAGTTTTAATAATTATAGGGAAATGGTCGCTACCATGTGTATCATCTAAAGTGTACCATTGAGTCGTGGCTTGTAACAGAGGGCTAGTGATAGTAAGATCAATTGCTGAGAGTTTTCCAGATCTGGCACAAAGGTGAGTTTGATAAATTGGATTATTTATAATATTTAAATTACAATTATCTATGAAAGACTCGACCAATTTACCCCTCTCATCCACGTGGTCACTACCCCAAATTATATTATGCGAATTAAAGTCCCCAGCGAGAATTACTGGTGGGGGCAATGAATGTAATAAGTCTTTCAATTGTTGAGCTGAGAATAGTCGGCCAGGAGGGAGGAATAGAGAGCATAATTTGAACGGACGAGGTTGTGATAAAATTCTTACTGCTACTGCTTGCAAATTAGAAGTAATATGTAAGTCATTGAAGGGGATATTCTGTTCCACTAAAAAGCGACCAGCTGTATAATCTTTCCTCCTAATAGCATATCCTCGAAATTCAAACATCTCAGTAGGTTTTAAATTTGTTTCTTGTAAGCAAGCTACAGAACAATTAAAGTAATCCAGTAAGTACTTTAATTCATTCCTACGATACGATAAACCATTTAAGTTCCATTGTATTATATTCATTTTAAATAAAACATTCTATCCATATAGCCTGCTGAAGAAAAGGATCCGAGACACCTTCGTATAAAGATATTTGTGTTAGAGCTAAGATTATAAACCATACAGTAGTAGTGAAAATAAAATGTAACGGTTGGCAGCCATACAGATAAATAACGAATTACCATTAACAGACAAACAGAGACAAATGCAGAAAAGAAATAGTCCATTATTATAAGAATTTTGATGCTGAAGAGCGTAGGGTAAAGATAAATAAAAATCATATTATTGGGCATATTGAGGTAATTGTGATTATTAGAACAAATATCCAATGGCAGTAAGTACAGATAAAATACACAGTTAATTTTTATTGGCTACTTTTTTTTTTTTTTTTTTGTCGATACTGCTTTTTTTTTATTTATCGAGGAATAAGACTCTTCACTCTTCACTGTGTATATGTTTTATTTTTGCGAATGAAAAATAATAAGAGTAAAAAGATTATTTTTTTTAAACTTTTATATATTTTTCTTGATATCAACATTTTTTTTAAAGAACCACTAAATGAAAAAAGTTAAAGTTATTTATTAGTATGATTTTTTGTTCATAAGTTTAATTTAAAAAACAAATTTGGAGTTCTATCAATGGGTAGATTCTCCATATGTTTGTATCATGTCATAATATCACTTACAGCAAATTTACTTGATGTGTATGTATGTATACAGTTGTAAAAAACAATAAATAAATTATAAAAAATTAAAAATGTAAATTTACAGAAATATGTAATCGAGAACTTATTATGTTTACAATTTAAAATTAATTATTGGAATTAATTGTTTAGTTTTGTTTTTAGTTGAACAAATAGAAGTGTAATAAGTTGAGGAAATTTCATCTAATTCCGACCTTATTCGTCCACTAGGTCGGAAGGGAGGGGAATTGCGGCGCGGTGCAGTATTAGTCTGGAACTTTTGAAAAACTGCTTTTGTATTTGTTTAACTGTACCTTGGTTTTTATTTATTTAGAATATTAATTTATTATTCATGTAAGATAGATATTATAAGAAAACTACACAAATGAAATAACTTTACTGATGTGGTTCTAAAAAATATAGCTTTCAAAAGTAGACAGTTTCAAATAACTCGGCTAAACAATAACATCAATAAATGATCCAACAGACTGAGATAGACCAGCTTATAACAAGCGCAAATAGACTTTTATCTGTCAAGAATACTGAAATCTCAAAAAATCTGAAACTAAGGGTGTACTATGTCATGATAAAGCCTGCTCTCATATACGACTAGACCTAGGCTCTAACAGGTACCCTAGAGAGTAGAACCGAGAGATTTGAACGGAACGTCCAGTAGCGATCTAGGATCAAAGCTTTCACAGATGGAAGAAGATAATTAACAGTGAACTGTTTGCAGAGACTAGTCAGTCAATATCTCATGATATGAAGGCAGGGATGTCAAGATGGCCGGGACATGTGGCTTGAAGCAATCCATCAGGACGCCTCTACGATGAATGCCAGTATAGTAAGCAAGAGACCACGTGAGAGGCCAAAGACCAGATGGATAGGCAGAACCACCAAAGATGGGAAGAGCTACATGGAGCAAACTTAAAAGCAACAGCCTAAGATAGACATGCGTGGAGAATGCTGGTTCTATCTATCTATTTTAGACATATTCACAAAGTTACAAAGTGAGAATGTTACAAACTAACAATTACAATTACATATTTACAATTAAATTCACATATTTACAATTACAATTGCAATCACATATTTACAATTACAACTTACATTTTACAAAGTTACAATTAGAATTGATGAAGTTAGTAAATTACTATATCCATGCTATATGTGATCATAAATATTAATGATTTTTAGAAAGTTTTGTTATTGTTATGGGATCTTCTCTCAACATCTCCTGTAACTCTAAAAAAGAATCGGTGTGGTTCGTGAGCAATAGATTCAGTGAGAATGTGCCTAACGGTGAGATCATTTCCGCAGTAGCGACACTTCGGTGCGTGTTCTTTTTTCAGATATGACCGTGGGTGAGTCGAGTATGGCCTATCCGAAGACGGGTTAATACAACATCTCTCCGTAGCAGATTCAAGTTTCTGGTTGGACGTTTCACTGTCAGTTGGACCATTCTTAACTTGTTGTCTCTCATGATGAACCATTCATCTTGCCACTCTTTGCATCCAATTTCTTTGATCCATTAAATAACATCTTTCCATGTTGATAATGTTTTTTTTTTTTTTTTTTTTTTTTTTTTTTTTTTTTCCGAACCCTCTAAAAACAGATATAAAATGTGAATTAGTAGTGCATTACTGTGCAAGAAAGAAAAGTAATTCGTGTTGTGTCTTACCTTTTACTACCTTTGGTATTTTAAGGTTACCTGTTATATTTAATTTTGCATATGTGTTATCCATTCAGGAGCTATTTTGAGTTATTGATAATGTTACGACTTGACCATTCTTTATAGCGGGCTAAAGCAAAATAACTTCAACGGGAGCCGTCTCGATTTGTGTTAGTTATAATCATTTAGAGATTTGAATAGAAACGTGTAGTAAAATCTTTCACGATCACAATTTAATCTCCTCCGCCACTATCCAGGAACATGGGCCTTTAGGTTTGTAATGAGCCACTACACGAAATTTGTTTTGCCTTTCCTACTGTTTCACGTGGTATACCAGCATTTTTCCTGTTTCTTGTCTATTCTTTTCCGAGCATGAGGTTGAAACTAAACAACCGGTATCAGCGATAGTAAGGCTGCTGCAGTTTGAACAGAACGTTGTTCCAACCTGATTTCCGAACTCAGCACCTTAATGCTACTAATACCGGCTTTATGTTGGGTTTTGGGTCTCTACTTCTCGGGGGTGAGGAACGAAAACATACCGGTACCTCTTGGGAACGTAATAGGAACAGTATAACAAAATTTTTAAAACAGCCACCATTACTCTAAAACAGTAGTTTCTAAACTTTAGAAGTCTGTGGACCACTAAGCAAAACATTGACCTATCTGTGGTCTTATCCCATTCCTAACTAAATCCAAAGGAAGTTCTCAAGTGAAACGTTTGAAAATTAGGTTGCGGAAAACTGAATTTTGATGCACGTTTAAATGTTAAACCTTTCAACTATCATGTAAACAACAAAACAGTTCTGTCAATAATTCCTTAGAAAACATTGGTTGCCGGAACCTCCACCCTCCTTCCCCCCATTTGCTCCGCGGATCACCAGTTGGGAATCACTGCTCCAAGTAGTCCAAAGAAGTGGGCAAACAGAACAAATTTGGACTTGATTTTTTTATGATATCTGTTTTCTGCTAATGATTGAACATCACGAAAAAAATCATAACTCCTCACAATGTTTTCGAAATCCGACGTTAGTATAACTTTTGCAATAGCTGAATTTCTACTCTTCCAAACCATATCAATACCTTTTAGATTTTATTAATTTATAATTGATAAATAGTTTCAAGTAAGGAAACAGTTTTCTTTTCTGTCTCCGGTTTTAATATGTTTACGTAAGTTGTTTGTACATTTGTTGTAACTTGAAGAAAAAAAAAATGACGGCTCAACAAATTTCCCAAACTTGTACCAATAACAGCATTTGGCGAGACTCAAGAATGTGTCTTACTTTTTACAATAACAACATAATAGTTTTTCTTCTCGCAATTAGTTTCTAAAGGATTGAATGTAATTTTGACTGATATCATGAAACTCGCCTCTCCCGCCCTCCGTGCTTATCTTACCTTTCAAAAAGATGTTTATCCTGCATGCTGGTCGATGAAAGACATGTCACAATCTCGCAAGAGATTATAACACAAAAAAAGGCAACCTTTCCAAGCTCCAAACTCGTAGAGACGGTCTTATTTCACTTTCCAAATATTTGCTTAAAATGGGAAGAGAAGACTTAAGATAGTTAAATTGAGCAATATCTAAAAAGCGCCTGAAATTGAAACTTTATACTGTGGGATCCAAGTCTATATTTTTCAATGGAGTAAAAATTATGTTTACATTGTTGAAAGTGCTAGACTGATATGCAGGCTTCTCAGTAATTCGTGTTTGGAATTTTCAACATAAAAAAAATTAATCCAAATTTCATGATGAATGTAAGTGAACTGTTAATTAATCAGTAGATTTTTAAATGCCATATGAGGATTCAGTAACACCGATTGTCCGCTGATATAAAACCAGTATCTTGTCAAATAGAATTTCTTTCAGATCCTGCTATGCTTTAGCCTGAAAGAGAATTGATAATAAACGCTTTATGAAAGGGACAATGACTCTACTACGGCTAAAGGGATTGAGCGCAATGAATTATTGCCGCCCTTTAAACGGCCCAGGGCTCACTGTTCCCTTAATGGCAACTACTTTAATTCTCTTCTATTTAACCCTTTTATCAGTTGTCATCCTCTCTTTTCTTCTCAACTTCATTATTTTGTCTTTCCGTCATAAACATTGAGACAGACAATAAGCTAGGCGATCTTATAGAGTATAAGTTTTAATTATTTATTTTGACGTAAATCACATTTCGCAATGCTGTGCATTAGGATTTCCAACATGAATATAAAATATATTCTGATCCATAGTGAATGATAACCATCAGTTAATGCGTGCCGAAGTCCATATATTGTAACATGAAAACATAAGGAACATTTTCTAAAAATTCGTTTGATCAATCACTTGAAAATTTTGTTTTTAAGAAATATTGACCCTTCGTATATATTCGACTTTTTTCAGTAGTAAAAAAAAAAAAAGAAGATCATTAGTATAAAAATTTTTATCAATTCGTGTTTAAAGTTCAAAATATTTAACGTATTTAATTTTATATAAGTATGTAAATATTATTATTTTTTTCAAAACTCTCAGCAAATGCGGTTATAGGTATAATTGTATTAATATTCTAGCCCATGACCTACATATCCCTTTTTTCCTTGACCTCACACCAACTAAATTCTTAAAATTCCATATAAAACTTTCCAACCATCCTAATCCTTTGGTTCAAACCTTATCTAGTTCCACCGATCCCTATAGCCCACCTAGAAGATGGAAACAGCAGTGGCCAAGAGACTTATTGTAAAATAAAAATGGACGATTGGAGTTCTGGCAATGGTCAGATTCTCCACTCAAATTGAGTGTTTGTGGCTTTAGTGCACTTTCTCAGCCTCCACTGGGTCACAACTAGTGATGCGCGAGAGGGATGCGTAGGGATCTTCTGAGCTCTGCTCTACCCCTCACACGTGGGGGATAGAATGGGCTCAGGGATCCTCAGGTCGATTTTGTAAATATTGTATATAAGAGTGTAAAAGTGACTAGAGATTATATTATTTTATCATTATGTTATTTTATTTATTTATTTTTTTCATACACATAGTTTGATTATGTTCATTTTGTTTATCCTTGTTGTTATATATATATATATATATATATATATATGGTATATATTTTAAGACAGATTTATTTTTCTCATTCATTTATTTATTTTTATTCTTATTTCATTTTATTTAATATGAATGTGATCATTTATCACTATTACCTATTGCTCACAACTGTGTGGCAGATTGTAATATCTATCAATAAATAAGAAGTATTTAAAATAATATATTCTAGCAGCCTCAGACTCCTAGTTTATCAGGAAATGTTCCCTAGTTTTCCAAAAAATATAAACATTTGGAAAAATGAAAAAAAAAGTAAGCAAAAAAATGTTCCATAGTGATGAGTTGATTATTGACCGTGAATTATTTACATGAGGTGAAGATGACCAATTTATTAGTGCCAACGTTTCGGCCAAAAATTGAGGCTAAATCATTATTAATATTTTTATTAATTGATAAATATTACAATCTACCACAAGTTTGGGCAATGAGTAATAGTGATAAGTAAATGGTAATAGTCATGAGTGATAGTGATGACATGAATACGAAAATTAAAAAAAAAAAATCTACATAATCAAAAATATAAATAAAATGAAGGTAATCGAACTAGTTACATGAAGAAATAATAAATAAAATGAACAAAATCAAACTAGGATAATATAAAAGGTAAAATTTTGAACTAATATGGCAAGAAGAAAAAAAAAATTAATAAAATAATAATAATAAAAAAACTAGTGACAAAAATAGAATAACCACTAATCACATATTATAACACTATTATAAACAATACTGATACTCTCAACCTGAGATCCCAGCGCATCCCTCTCACCGCGTCACTGGTAATGACTGAGTAGAGGCTGTATAATTACATCTCACCATTTCCAGAATTCCTTATATAAATTATATTATCCATATTATCCAATATATAAATGAATATCAAATCTAAAAAAGTAATAATAAAAATAAATTTTAATAAAGTTACTTATTATTTATTTTATTTTTTTTTATAATGAAATAATCATATAAATTATTTATACCATATATCATTCTAACCAGCAAAAGGTCTACTTTCATGATAAACAATATCTTATTTATCATATTTTTAGGTATTTTTGCTTCTCCAACCTCTTTAATTATATTTATAAGTGAAATTAATACATAGAATATTGATATGAGAGTGTGAAGAAGAAAAATACCATCAGAGGAACAGAACAGAAAAAACTAACCATAGTATAAGGAGCAAAGTTCCGGACGTCCTGATTTTTCACCTATAAATCAGACATCTGTAGAGCTGAAAGAAGTAGAAAGCGTGTCTGGTTTGGGCCCTAAAAACCCAACAACTATAGAGAAGTGGGGTGAGAGTTCTCAGTCGATGTTTTAAAGGAGGAAAAAAAAGAGATCTAGAGATAGAGTTCTCCGATGGAGAGACACATGGAGGGAATAATCTATAACTGAAGAGTCAAGCACTCGAGAGCAGCAGAAGAACCATCAAGACCATCTATTATATCTAATTTCAACAAAAAGTAAGCTAAAAAAATTTAAATTTTCTGATATATATATAATACAGTGGTATCGATACCTTTTTCGGTATTATCGGCAACCACGAGCTATGGATTCTGACGGATCAGGAAACAAAAAAGGGAATTTCATGGTTAAATGACGGATCTCGATTTCGAATATTAAATTCTTACAGGAACACGTCTAAAAGTTATTTAAAAACGTGATAGGTTTGAAAACTCTGACAAATGTAAGATGGCTGATCAAGACGATACCAATAAGTTCTTAAAGATTTTTATAGCTAGTGCTAGTCTAGCATAGTCTAATAGCATAGTGTACTAGTCTATATTATTATACACTAGAATAATATGCTATTTCAGATTGGATTATTATAATTTTGATTTAGTTCTTCCAAAGCTTATTAGTGAAAATTTAAATTTATGGAGCAGCAAGCAACTAAGCAACAAGGCCCTGGTTCTAGGCGTGTAATCTAATAATATGTTATCTTGGTTCTTCTAGACTTAAATGTCATTTGTGAACTTCATTAAAACATATTTGAGTTCTAAATTATTGTTAATATAACTCATATTCACTTATTACGCGGAACGCAGATTTTTTTTTCTTTTTTTTATAAATAATATTTATTTAATAGTCTGTCAAAATTATGAGCAATATGTATTAGCGTTCAGAATCGGGGCTGCTTCAACTTTCGAGGAGGATTATAGGGATGATTGGTTCTGGATCAGGGTTATGCTAAAGGATTAGGGTGGTAAGTGAGGTTCTGTTAAGACTTTGAAAATAATGTATAAAATAATTGGGATGTTGAGTTCATAGAGTATGGTGATTAACGCTCAAATTTAACGCCTGGTGTGAGGACTTTTTTTCATTTGATGGCGGCCCCGCGAAATGAAAAACGTTACCCCCACCATAGTTAGAATAGGTTGGTCACCTCTAGATAACCCCCGCATATGTCAGAAATGACCAGGAAGGGGGTCATAAAAAAAACAAAAAAAACACACACGTTTGGTTTGTTACATAGTATTGATCATTGACCATTCTTCGTAGGACTTTGGACTGGAAGGTTGGATGACAGAAAAAACTAACTCTCCCCCACAGTTTGATCACGTGGGTCCGGATTGACTTTAGTATAGTCTTGAAGATCAGTAGTTCGCTATGAAATGAAAGAATAGAGTTCCTGTTCAGTAGTCTATATAACAGACCAAATCGTTAGCTGGGTTCTTGTCGAACGCAGATACAAATTTTTAAAAAAATATATATTTTAGTTGGATTTAATAAAACCATGTGATAATGTTTTTATTAAAATTAGGGCTTTTTTAAAATTACTCCGTTCATGAAAAATACATTTTCAAAAATAATTAATTTTACCATCACTTATTATTCGCTTTCATTCGACTGTCAAAGGCTAATTAATTTTTGAAAAATATAATGAATGAAGATTCCCATTTAGAAATGAGAACTTTATCGATTTATAAAATTAAATTTGAAGTCATAGCTGCTATTAACATTTCATTTCCCTAAGTAGTATAATTAATATAACAAAGTGCTGTTCGTTTATGGTTCATTGGCCTGTAAAGTTGCTTTATGAATAATTTTTTTAGAGGGGCGGGGTGGTTATATTCTGAATTATTAATTCGAATATGGGCTGTATATCATTAACAGTTAAGCTGATATCACAATAGAAAACTAAATGCTAGTTTATCATTTAAATGTATTATTGCATCCATTGGCGGAAATATAGATGATTATGTGTAAAAAGTATTGGCTTAAATTTTGTTATTATTTCGAAATTCGTCTACGGTTTTTCTTCTTAAAATATGTGGTTAAATATAGAGTAAGATACTGAAAAGACGTGAATTGGCCCATAGTTAAACTGTTAAAAATCAATTATAAATTACTGTTGTAATGATTAATTTGTAAATACCCTACCCATTATTAAAAGTGGACTTATATTAATCATATAACCTTCAAGTGCTAATAGACATCTTTACGTCTATTACTATATAACGAGACAATTTTTCAATAAAATTATTTTTTCCAAAGAACGAAAAATCGACATATTGTAAATTTATTTTAGCAAATATCAAGGAGACTATTTCTCCTTCGAAAAATATCATTATAAACTATGGCATTACATTAATTGTAACAATAAAAGATCAAAATATGCAAAACAATGATCCTAAATTTTATTAGTTTTGAATATAGGATTTTTTATTGATTATTGATAATATTTATTGAATCCTTCTACTTATCAATCCTCCGAGGCGCCTGAAAAGAAGATGGCCTCGAGACCTTTTAGTGCAGAAATATGATTAGAGTTGTACATGGCTGTATCACTCTATTTTGATCTTTGATCAAATTTACTTAGTATGTTTTTGTGTAAATATAGTCGAAAATTTCAATAAATAAATTTAAAAAATGAAGTATAAATATACACATATAAAAATTCAATGATTTAGGTTTCTAGTTTTTTGAAAAGGTATAGAAGTAACTAAGCATGACTTTTGGAAATTAAGGTTTTTCTTTACATTGTCATTTTTTTTTTTTTTTTGGAACTGATTATTTATTGAAATAAATATCTATTATTAAAGCAGAGACAGCAATAAACATTTATTTAATTGAAAAAAAAAACTTGAAACATTTTTTAATATTAGGCACAATAATTTCATTTTTTTGTAATTTATTTTTCTCAAAAATGTTCAAGGGTATTGGGGTGTGTTATTGAAAGATCGCTATCTTCGCCTATGGTTTTTATAAAACCTAAAGAATGCATAATTTTTTGGCATGATATTTATTGGCATACCATACTACCAACAAATTTGCGGATAACTTTGGAATCAGGATCCTCATACACCATCTCCCCATATCAATTAGTTTGGTACGTGCCAATTGCCAGCCATTAATGGTGTGTGTGATATAATTGTCCTTTATTGATTAATTGACGCTGTTCCTATGCTATTATTAGATGACACGATTCCACCTCAATATTTCTTGGAGAACAAAGTTTTACCACCTGGGCCCTGTTTCATAATGAAAGCTAATAGTATTAGTTCAAAATACAAGTATCGAAACAACGTGGTAATTGCACTAATTGTTTTTTTTTCATTTTAGGGAGGACTATTAGTGATACTACAGGAGTTAAAAAGTACTAAAGTACAAGTTACTATTGTACAAGTCAGTGTAATTGTATTAAGTTAAATCGACAAGGCTAATAGTATTAGTTTGTACTTTATTATGAAACAGGGCCCAGTTAATCCTCGCTTCCGTATTTCATATACCTAATACTTAAGGAAACTTATATTGTGTTATACGTGATATCTCTGAATGAATTTAATTGGTCCAGCATCTTCTTGGAGGATAGGTGTAAAGGTAGGTTTTCATACCGTTCTGAAGAAAAAAATTTCTAATGTTAAATTTATTTGATAAATGATATTTAGAAGTTTGATACGACACAAAAAACGAATATGATTTGCTTTTACATAAAAAAAAAAAAAAATTAACCTACTTTACCTCAAGCTATAATACACTTTTTTAATTTTTGTGAGGATAATATCGTTTTGCGAGAATCAGTAATAATGTTTTCGGTATTTAATAATCGTTAAAAAAATGTTGTTTAAAGGCGTAAAACATTTTGGTTTACAACGCCTATGATATGTTACGATTAAATTACATTCACACACACACAGGCGTTCTTTAAAACACACATGCGCGTGATTAGAAAAAATGTAAAAAATGAACGTAAATAATACAAATGTAAAAAATAAAGAAATAAATATTAAATAGATTGAAAAAAAGTAATAGTAAAATACAATATGAGAGAAGTTATAATTTAGAAAGAAGGCGATGTGATTTTAAAATATAAAACACTTTAGCTTCCTCATCTGTGAGAGCTTCTGATAAATTTGGGGTCAGCCCTATTTTATTTATTGTTGGCAAATAGTGAGTACATTATTCAAAATTATGTTTAATCTTGAGAATGGCCTGACAATTTTGGCATGTTGGAGGTGGCAGTTTTCTGATCAGGCGAGAGTTCGTGATGAGAGTATGTCCTATTCTCAAGGGGGTTAGAGCAACTTCCTTCCTGCGGCGTTTGCGGTTGGATTTCAACCATGGTTTTACTACTTTTCCAATTCCTTTTAATTTATTCAGAGAACTTTAATCCCACTTGGCCTGCCATATTTCCAATATTTGTAATTTAAGAGGTCTACTGAGTTCGGCGGTGTCTCGGCCAAGGTGCGTGAGTGCCTCTCTGGCAGCTTTGTCTGCGAGCTCGGTACCAGTAATGGTAATGTGGCTTGGGACTGATAAGAAAATTATGAACTTACCTTGTTGTGGTAGTTTTAGGACAAAAGATTGTATTCTTATGATGAGTGGGTGTTCAGGGTACAAGTTTCTCCAACTGTTTAGAGACCTCAACGAATCTGAGATTATTACAATTGTCTTCTGAGTTATTGAAAGCAAAACTGGAGGGCTGATGCTATCGCGTGGAGTTTGGCGGTGTAATTTAAATTTCTAGGTTAAGATGAGGCGGTTGTGCTTTCTAATTTGGAACCATCGATGTATAAAAATGTTCCGGAATATTTTCTAGAAGATGCGACAACCTTCTTTATACTTGACAAATGGCGTCTTATTTTTCAACATAAGGGACAGATGTAGCATTGCTACAGGTTGTTTTTAGAATATAAGGTGGGTTCTGAATTTCAGGATTCATTATCGGAATGTCTTTAAGTGTAGAGATAGCCAGAGTGATTCTTTCTGCCAAAGGAAGTGTTGGGTTTAGTTTCTGCCGAAAAGCTATGAAGAATTTCGAACATTATTATTATTTTATTTTATTTATTTTTTCATGTAATAGTTTGATTATGTTCATTTTCTTTATCCTTCTGTTTGTATATATTTTGTACATTTTGTGAATTTATAATTTTATGTACTTTTTTCATCATTCATTTATCTTTATTAATATTTTATTTTATTATAGTATGAATATGATCAGTCATCACTACTACTTATTGCCCAACAGCGTTTTGGAAGATTGTAATATCTATCAATAAATAATTTTTTTTCATTTAGAAAAATAAAATTTAGTTCGCTAAGGCTTTACAGAGTGCGGACTCGAAGAGAAGGGGTATTACTGATCAAGGTTTTCTTTCTAAAGGCAATTATCGAAAAAGAAAGGAAAGAGATTTGCCGCAGGGATCTAGAAGTATCTAGCCACAATCGTGACGAAAAAAAAATATAATAAAATAAAAAAATACACTAAGGCGAGGCAATTCTTTACATCAGCCGGTTTGTAAAGAATGAGATCACTAACTCTGGGTAAGGTGGCTCTTCAAATGAATTGGTTATGTAAATCAGAGAGGATGAATTGTGAAGGACGCTTTTCCTCCGCCGGTTCTGACTCTTTTTAATCACTGCTTAACTTTTTCAATGCCCGCAATAGTTATCATTTGTATAATTTCTTTTTAGTTTTATAAATAGTTTTTGAGTTATTTTTCTAACTTTATCATCATCTTAATTAAAATCGGCTTACATAACTTGAATAGAGTTGATGCACTTGTAGTAGGCACTTTATCAAAAATATTTAAACATTTTAAGTACAATTTTCTTTCAGTACTCGTTTTTGATTGATAACTTAACCTCAAAAATAATTTAGTTTAGGCATAATAAGAAATATGAGGTCATCATTTTTAAACTGAATTAATTTGACTTAATTTTTTCATCAATAGTAGTGGAAACATGAATTCTAACGAATTCAGTTTTAAGAGGAAGATGGTCTGGGTAAGCTCAAATAGTCATAAAACTATTTTTTATTAGCCAACGTTTTGCTCCACGTTTCAGGGCTTCATCGGGCTTTCAGACTAGAGGTCAGTATGAAAGTAACGACGAAGTTTTTAAATATTTCATTCTTACTTACTTTTTATCTGGTATTTTTTTTCTTGAAATTTTGTCAGTTAATTCACGAAATACTATTATCAAAACGTACAATTAATAACTTTTTTTCATATCCCCTTCCTGGTCATTTCTGACATACTGAAGGTACCACCAAATTCCAATCATGGAGGAAGGTCAAGTTTTCATTTCGTGGGACCACGACAGGAATAACCGTTTCGAAACGTTGCCGCTACAGACAGGAGACAGTTAAATTTGGTGCCTAATCACGCTCAGTTACAAACATCCCAATTGATCAATAACTATCACTACAAACATTACTCAAAATTTGTACATGGTTAATTGACGTTTAACACATGAAAAAGCTGACCATTGCATTGTACTAACCCATGTGCTACTCTTCCTAGTGTGTTATTAGTTAATTTTTACTTATGTTCGATTTCTTTTTATCTATGGTAATAATGTTAATAAGTGTGCCAATCCTTCCCATATCTAAATTGAAAGCGTTTTTAAAATGATGAAGGCATTATTCTCTATGATCTATAAGGTTTATCATTCTTCATTATTTGAAATTATTATCTAGATTTTAAATATACTGTATATTTATATGCCTAATCTAATAAACAAACATTAAACAATGCTAATTAACAAATCGTTGTTTCATTGATTTATTAAAACCACCATTGGCTAGTACTTATTAAGTATACTTGTAATGCTTAACATGCCCGGATATATACTTATATATAAGGTAATTAACGTGAATATATCCTAACCAAAGCATTATGAGACCTATCTTCAAAGGGTTTATTTTTGTTGTTTTAGATCCCTAATTCATATTTTTAGTTCCGGCATTTAACCCTGAAACACCTTGTATATAGATTTTTTATATAATGTAATTATAGGATATAAGGTGAACATGAAGTAAAACAGTAAAACATGAAGTTACTATAATAATTGTAATAACAGTATATTTAAAACCGTTTGTAAATAAGTTATTGCATTTTAATTTTTAAAGTATGACTATAAAAGGTAGAAAACAAATTAATGAAGTAATAGAAGAAAACTCGTTGACTGTTAATATCCTCAGTACATAGCAGAAAACTTCCGTACATCGTACATCTCTGATTTCGTTTTTTTTTTTTTGTTTTTTTTAAGGAAATCCACAGCGAAGGCGATGTTTGCTTAGTTATCTACAGGTGACCAACCTATTCTAACTATGGTGTGGGGTCAAGTTTTTCATTTTATGAGACCACCAGTTAATGAAAAAAGTCAACGGCCCAGGCCGGACTTGACCCGGCACCGCCCGCAGATCTCAGACTGATAGACCTGCCCCTAACCTCTAAGCTACGGACGGCCCTCTCTAATATCTTTTAATTTAAATTCTTGGTGCATTCCCGCATTACTCTCTCACGGCCTTCAGACTTATATGTACTTATATCCCCATCGAACCGCAGCCTTTGGTAGTCTTTCCTCTTCCCTATGGAATTCTATTCCCTCCTTCATTGGTAGTTCTAATACCCTTTCAACCTTCAAAATCCGTATCTTTAACCACCTTCTGTCCACCCAGTTCCGGAAGAATAACAGTTGAAAGTTTCAAATAAGATGTGAATAGATGGAAAGAGAGATATTTTACAGAAATATTATTGGATTTTTCCAGTCACCATATGTTTTATGATATGCTATATGGCTTTATTTTATTCGTTCTAATTTTATTTTATATATTCTGGTAATTATTGTTGTTAATTTTTCTCTTTTTAAATTCATTATATTTTATGATGTTTTATAATTTAGTTTTTATTTTATATTTTACTCTAAGTCTCTAAAGTCTAATAATTGACGCCTGTAATATTATTCGAAAGGGATCAAGCCTAGAATAAAGCATATTATTATTATTATAACAAAAATATGGAATAATTTCATGTGTCATTATAAATATGTAATTATTCTATATTAAAATTATGAATATCTCTGATTGTTAGTCGTGAATATATGGCGTGTAGTCGCAGCTTGTTGCCTATTCATTGGCTCTATAGGTTTTGTCCTCACTAAAATTCGATGCAAAACCTGCTGAGAACATTTACAGAGTGCGGTCAATATAAGGGCCGGTCTAGTCAGCATCGCGGAGCAAACTGCTCAGCTACTAGAATAAAGAAGTAGTCAGTCGTTCTGACCTCACAAACTTATTTCAAGTTGGTGGGGAATTATGCATGGGAGGCCCTGAGATGCTCAGTTCAATCCCCTCCACTTACCATCTGCGGCACAAACTCTCCCTACATCCTATTAGAATTTTTTTCTTATATACACAACCTCTCTTATAATTCCATCAATTTGCCAACCATTGTTTTTTTTTATTATTATTACTTCACTTAACAACCACTACCTAATCGATCGCAAGTTCTGAATAAAATTTAAAAATAGTTTAATATACAGTGTAATTTAGTTCATACAACGAAGTAACCAGCATGTATATCTAAGATATTTCAAAAAATCCTCGGAGACGATGATAAAACAACAGAATTAGTATTTCGGTTTTTAAAATCAAAACATTTACTAACAAAAATATAACATTGATCGGAAGAAAAAATAAATAAATACAAAATAATAATAAAATAATAAATAATCAAATTAAAAAATAAATAAAATTAAGCAAATATAAGCAAAATTAAATATATTATAAATGGCTTTGATGACCAATGAAGTTTAGCGGCACTAAACAAAAACAAACCAATATGTAACGGCTCCTTGTATTGATTAATTGTATTTGGGTTTTAAAGAATTCACGCACTAGCGGTGTACAGTTTAAAAAGAAAAAATGTAATTAAACAAACATAAACTTCATTAACAAATCAGCACACATTTCAAGGTCTATTTATTCTAAATCGGAGGACTATATAAATAATTTTCTTAAGTTTACACCATAGGCAAAATGACTCGGACTAATACTTACTAATAAGTATGGTAGAACAATTTCGGATAGAAATGAAAAAAAAAAAAAGAGAAATAATTTATTATTTAATAACAAGTAATGCTGCATATTTCGGCAAAATACAAACCTATTTTATTTATAATAGGTTACTTAACGCACAGCGCACTAATCAGTTCTATGATAAAATATAAAAGTAATTAACAATAAAATACATATAATAATACAATTCTTCGAATTCCTACTGTATCAAAACCAAATCCAAAGTCAGTCACTGGTCAGTCAATATCTCATGATATGAAGGAAATGAAGTTAAGATGGGCGGGACATGTGGCTCGAAACAATCCATCAGGACGCCTCTACATAACAATGAATATCAATATAGTAGGAAGATACCATGTGGGAGGCCAAAACCAGATGGATAGATAGAATAAACAAATATGTGAAAGAGCTGCATATATCACACTGGAAAGCAGTAGCCCAAGATAAGCAGATGTAGAAAAGTCTGGTTCGGGTGGCCAAAGATCTTTAACGTCTGTAGAACCAACGGAAAAAAAAAACTCATGAAACAGAATGATTATAAACAATCGTAGTCGAAAAGAGAACTAATTACAATTAGATAAATTTTAACATAGAATACTCAAAAATAAATTTGATTAAGATAAATTCCAACAAATCACCTTTACCCTTCGTCGTAAACCTACTGACTGCCCTACAGTTTCATTTAATGATGATACTCTTACCCGTGTCGAACAGATCCGCTACCTTGGACTACACATTACAAAAGACTGATCTACATAACTGTAATAAGGCCAATCTGAACATATGGAGTTGAGCTTTGGGGCTTCACTAAACCTTAGAATTCCTCTCGTATTCAATCCTTACAATCCAAAATCCTTCGTAAAATCCTCAATGCTCCTTACTTAGCCACATATAAAATCATCCATAAAGGGCTTAATGTTCCATATGAAACCGATCAAGCCCGGACCAGATATCATTCCTTCCATTATTAACTTCCTAACCACCCAACCCCACTAGTATAACGTTCCTTTCTCTTCCATTCCTGACAAAGCTCCGAGGCGCCTAAAAAGAATATGGCCACGAGACCTCTAATGTAAAAACGTTATAAGAGTGCTACTAATGGGTTCTGTTTTTTAAGGATATTTTAACTGAAGGAGTTGAAACCGATCACACAATCATTCGTACCAGAGTTTAGTGCTTCACAAGTTCTAAAAATCGTTGTTTTGAATTATATAAAATATTATTTTTGCTATCCAATATGGATAGTAAAGCAAAGGCGGTAGATCTCTACTCTCACAACCCTCTGATTGGCAGAATAACATTTTACTGATATTATTCCGCCAACTGCAAATAAGGCCAAATCGTATAGACTTTGTATAGTGGGAAAAAAGTCAGGAAGGAAACAAGATACTACTGCGCAGATTGTGTCGGCTTATGTATCCTGTGTTTTAAAAGCTATCATACACAGGCTAATTATTCCTAATTATTTTTTTTATTTTATTCCTTCACTAAATCACAGGAAATATTATAGATTAAACGGAAATGGCTTCACTGTTAAAAAAAAACAAAAAAACTAAGGACTATAATGCCACTCCTATAAATTCAACACTTAATTCATACTAACTACTACAACCATGTTAATTTTAAAGTTGTAATGAAAATAAGCATAACCAAGACGTAAATAGTGATTCTTTTAATTTAAAAATAACATTATTTGAAATACCTTATAAAATTCCTGATGTTATTGATTCACGAGTCAACAGGAAATCACAAGAATTTTGAATTATTTACCTTTTTTTTTTTCTCTGAATAATTTTAACAAAGATCTTAAACCATTATTTTGTTTAAACTATCGGAGAAATATGAATGTGTTTTGTTTACAGAGACTCCTCTTAGCTATTTCATAAAGTAATTTTGAATATCGAAGGGAATAAAGTATGTTAAACTAAAACTGCTTAGGAATTCTTCAGTCTTTAAGGGAAACTGGAAAACCGCTCTAAATTATTTATGCCGACCAAAGTGAGAGAATCTTTTAATAAGCTAGAAGGTTGAAGATGGGAAACAAATGAAACTAGAGTCAAGAGTTTTCCGATTCTGAGAAGATTTCATTCAAATTGCGCAAATTACCTACAAAATTGGACAAGACATTTATTCATATTACTGTTCTTTAAAGGCTTGGCCTAAGACAAGAAGTTACTTGGAATCGAGCATTTAAGGAATAAAGCGACTTTAAATTTGGTGAAGAAGTTTCAATAAATTTACTTTATCAAAGACCTCTTCAAGCAATAAAAACAGTGAATTCAACCAGCCCTCCCAAACCCCCCAAAAAAAAAATCTCAAAACTGTCAACAGAATTAAAAAGGGGATTTGGAACTTATTCCTGTAAACTTTATCAGTTCGGTAAGATAATTTTTTTTTCTGTTTTTTTACTTATTTTATTAGAGTGTATTTTTATAGATCTTGTGCAAATCAGCATATTACTTGTATTTTAAAAATAGTTCCTTTCCGAAAGAAGTTCAAACGAAGAAAGATATAATGGTTAATAAAACGCAAATGAAATATAACCAAAGAAATGTATATAAAAAATTAACAGCAAGACAATAAGTAATGATTAAACGTTTAAATAAGCTATGAAAGATTGAAAGCATAATAATGTAACCCTCCATGTATGAAAATTTTAGGAAACTTATGTTGTGTCTTGTGTGCACTTCATCAAAGAATAATAGATTTATAATGTCTTTAACTTTAATTTTTTTTACTTGAGTTTAATTCACATATAGAATTTCAGTAGCTGTAATATTTAAAATTAATTTTATTCTTTTACGGAAGATTTTTTAACATACTTAATATATTTATGCTTGTGAAATTTATTCTTCCTTTCTATGGTCATTATCTTTATTCATTTTCTTCAACGTTTCGGGCTACTTTCTCGTCTACGAGACTACGAGTACATAACCTTATTTCTATTCTCTTTCTTAATTACATCCACATAATTACATTTTGATAAATTGATAATTAGTCTTAATTTTACATAGAAACTAATTCTGTTAAAATAATTTCCACTGTTCTTGAATTATTTAATTTTCTCTTCTAAACTGTAGGGCATGTCCACAAATATAATAATGGAGGTTTACTGAATCCGAAGGTTCGAAGGCGGTACCCACCAATCGCCATACACCCGTTCAGTTGATGTCTTGATCCAATCCTCCATCTTGGACACACCCTTAAGATATTTCAATATTTAATAGTAAATATGTTTCTTTAATATTCACATTTATATAAAATGTCGCTTAGTTCAGAGCAAATTTTCCCTTTTAAATATTCAACATTCAGTAGTTTGTTGTAAAAGCATCACAGATTATTAATATCACAAAGTATGTAACGAAACCAGCTGGAATCTTTTTTTTAATATATATTAAAAAAAGATACCCTTTCTAATAAGATAATACTCTTTCTCTTTGCTTCAATTCTATTCAGTTCCACCCATCCCTTCAATTCTCCTGTAAGGATTAATCGGCAGTGGCTAAAATATATTGTAAAATAAACTCGACAATTCAAGTTCAAGAAATTATCAGATAGTTAGCTCGCTCATGTATTTGTGGCTTTAGCGAAATTACTCAGCCTCGACTGGGTTATTACCAGTGACGCGGTGAGAAGGCTGCTCTGGGATCTCGAAGAGCTCTCCTCTTCCCCTCATGCTTGAGGGTTAGAGTAGACTCGGGGATCCTCAGGCGAAGAGTGTAAATGTGATTAGTGTTTTATTTTATTGTTATATTAGTTCAAAAGTTTACTTATTTAATTTTCTCATTATTATTTCATGTACATAGTTTGATTGTGTTAATTTTATTTATCTTTCAATTTGTATATATACATTTTCTTCTTATTATTATTTAATTGTATTTTTATTATTTTTTTTTTTTTTTATAATTTTGGTATAATGTGATCATTTATCACTAGTACTTTTTGCCTTAGGTAGTACCAGATTGTAGTATTTATCAATAAATAAATATTATTATTAAAAAGTTTACTTTATGTAGAACTTAAAAGAGCTTCTGATCACTAATTGCGTTGTTATCGTTTTAGATACACAATTGTTTGTTTATATTCGTATATTTTAATGCACTAATACATTCTGTTTAGTTTTTTTCTTCGGGTTCTGCTGTGCTTCAATCATCTTGTATCCTCCATGTGACGTAGTAAGATTTTAGAGCGACTAAGGAATTCCGTTGGAGGGGGGTTGAATTTTCTCAGCGGAGGTTGTCAATATGATTTGGCTAAAGCGGAAGTTTTGGCGCCTGTGCCTCCCCAAGTTGGGCTGCTATTACCGGGCTAGTACATAGAGCCAACTTCCTTCCTTGCCAACTCCGTCTTACCCTTTACATCCTACGAGATTTATTTTCTCGTCCTCATGTTGGACAGAAACTTTTAATGTCGTTATTAACTTCATCATTTTCGAAACATTTCATCTCGTTCAAGGAGTCACAGAGCCTTAGTAGTTATAAAGTGAGTGTTCAAGAAGTGTCTCAGCTATTTGAGAAGTCGAGAGAAAATGTATGAATGTTGATACTCTTAAAGATATATGAAGATTATTGTTTAGTATTAAAATTTCCTAATATTAAATATTTTACTTACATTATACCTCCACTTAATAAAAAAAGTCAACGGATTCAAACTGGCGCCGCCCGCAAATCTCAGAACGATCGACCTAGGCCTAACCATCTGAGCTAAGGACGGCCGAAATTTCATGATTGATTCAGGTTTATTATGTCAGGTTTATTATACCTCATTCTCATTTCTTATTTTTTTATTTATACGTGTTGTAACTTTGTTATCCAGCTTCGTATTCATTTTACAATTTAAAACAAGTTACCAATATACATTACCACAAAATTAAATTAAAACTTTATGTATTTTATTATAATTAAATTATATATAAAATTGATTGACCGTAACTGAATACGAAGATGGTCGGGGATTTGGTAATAAATGGACAAAACTTGTATTCTGCTATTTATTCGCCAACGTTTCGTCCAATTTTTTTGGTTAGTTCTGTTTTTTTCTTTATTTCTTTATTATTATTGTTATATATATTTTTTTAATTTGTATTTATTTATTTATTCATTCTTGACATTTGTTTATTCTCATCTCATATCCTTAGTTTTCCGTTTCTTTATATGTAAAAGATTTGTTTTTTATTTTTCTTATACTACTTTCATATTTTTACGTTTTACTACGTCTATGTTATTTCTTTTTTACACATTGTTGAACATCATATTTTTATTTCTTTTCGTTCATTTTTCACATAATTTTTAAGCCCCCCCCCTATTCTTAATTGTTTTATACTCTTTTAAGCCCTGATGAAGCCCCTCAAAGTTGAGCGAAACGTCGGCAAATAAATAGTTTAAAACTACTTTTGTTCATTTTTGACCGAACCTCAGACCATCTCAATCATATTATAATTAAAATTTTAGTTATGCAAATTATCAACAAGAAGTTATACCTTCGAACTTTGTTCTCCATATTTTAGGACGCCATGTATCAGAATAGATGATTCATATTCTACTCTAAAATAGAATGATTTGAAACCGAAATTATAACTCTGGTTCAACATATTTTATTTTTAATCTGATTTACTATGAGATTCAACTTACTCATGAAGGAAAGGCATACGAATTAGGTATGGAAAACAATATGAGAATAAGAAAATGATATATTTATTTTCACTATGACAAGTTTATATATTATTTCAGAATTAAAATGCTCCGTTTACAGAGCGGGAAAAAAAATGTCTAAGCATTCTTTTTTTTTTCTTTGTTCCTCTCTTATTTTACTATTTTAAGGCTAACCCTGCTCATAAAGTTAAATGATTCAGCACTACCACTATTTTACGAAAATATTATTTGGAGACCATGACGTGTCATGTTGTCAGGATATGGCAGGTGGGTCAGTGGACGAACACGGAGACAGGATATTAAAAGGAAGTTGTCCGCTGAGCGGATCCCAAAGCACGGCCTCTCTCAGATGGAATTTGATTTTGAACACTGGAATTGACTATCACTTGGTTTTCAAATACGCACATACATGTAGTTATATTTATATATACGCAAACAAAATATGCTGTATCATAATAAGCTACATAAGAACGATGTTACACCAGACATGAGTAGTTGAAATTCAAAATTTAACTATTGTAATAGGGCTTGTAATTATACCTAATTATCACAAACCTCGCATAAGATGAAAATGAGATCCATTTTGCATGGAGGCAGACATAAATTACTCGTATAAGAGCGTAGGATATAATTATTATTCAACTCATTATGTGTTAAAATGTCTGGGGTGGAATGATATTTCTAGTTGGATACTTTTTGGACTGGAAATTTGAGTTGTGATATTTTTGGTGTTCATATATCTCACATTATCATTTTATTTTGTAATGTTTCTGGCTCACTACGGCTGATGGGGGTTCCAGAAAATGCATTTTATTAATTGTTTATGTATTTCTATTTCTAAATGGAACCAACCAGCGATTATTTTTTTTTCCCGATCCCTCTGAAGATAGAAAAAACATTAAATTAATAGGTTTCATTATATATGGTTACATAATTCAAATTGGATATTACTTTTTTCTACCAATGGTACTTGAAGGTATATGGTGAAATGCTTATCTGTTGTTTTGATATGTCCATTCCATATGAATTTATTTTGAAGCATAATGCTTACCGCTGGAACAATAAACAAAAAATATAGAAAAACATATGCAAAGGATCCTCCACAAGATATAGGAAAACAGTGATGTACGGCACTACTATGTAAATTTAAAAGTTTAAGTTACAAAAGAA
>NW_027109655.1:59941-61029 GCF_000696795.3 Halyomorpha halys
TTTTTCTTTTAGATTTTGTCAGTCTCTTCATATAACGTTTAAAAGAAAAGAAGGAAATGCATGCAATTTTTTTTTTTTTTTAATTCAATTATATATTATTTTGTTATCATTTAATTTATATGACTGTAATTATAATTTGAATGTGCTCTCATTCCATTATCAATGCCTCGATATATGTATCGAATTTAATATTATACAGTAAAAGAAAAAAAAAATTGTAAATTCTGAAATAACAAACACGAAATTTTAATCTATAAATTCCATTGAAAAGCACTAACTAATCTCGTTTATTTATCTCTAGTTTTTCTTTTTAAGTTCAAACTTCAAAGGATCTACTGCTTTATAGTTTTGCCCATTCACTTTCACTATCATTTTTTTTTTTTGTAAATTTTGGGATATTTGATGCAAATTTATTTAGAAATAATTAAATTTCCTAAGGTATTACAGAAATCTTTTTTTTTTGCCAAGTTATAATTCTCAGTATGTGCTGTGCTAAGCTAGTTAATTTAAAATTTTATACAAGTACAAATTTCAAAACTTTTAAATTGGTAGATAATAATAAAAAAATTTCCAAAAAGGCTGCTTGAAAACTATAAAAACATAAATAAATGAATAGTTCACATTATATATTTGTATACAAATAAATATTATTTATATAAATTATTAATAGCATTTATGTAAATATGTAATTTCACACATAAAGTTATGCGAATACCAGTGAGAGGATAAGTAAATTCGTGGCCTGATTGGTTGGTAAAGAGCTAATAATTATGCCAATTACTCAACATCGATTAACTGCTTAGTGTAAACGGTAACCGAATCACTTCAGATAGAAATTCGTTATCATTATTGACATTTATGCTTATAATTCCCCACGAATTTATCTCTCTATATGTTGATTCAAACAATCAAGTACTGGCAAAATTACCTACAGTCCCTCTTAATATGGATTACAGGCTAAAATTCCACCGATAATGAATTTATTTAGTGTGATGATTTTGTTTTATCAATTTTGAATCGTCGGAAATGTTGTTTAGTTTGTGTATATTGTAATTTAAATAATTTTGACAGTACCTTATTTATTTATT
>NW_027109655.1:61229-66781 GCF_000696795.3 Halyomorpha halys
ATTTTCTTTTATTTTCATTTCATTATCTTATATTTAGTTATATTGTATAAATTAAATTATATTTTTTATCTCGAAAAACAATTTAAAAATTATACAATTCTAGCATATTAACGGTTGCAACCTCCACAATGCCACAATAATCAAAATTGTAAGAAACACATATTTCAGTTTATGCTTAACATTCGGTAAATAACCTATATGTTACTTTGGCACAAATCGATAGATGTTGTCATCTGGTCGGATCGCAGATGAACATACTGAGTAAATTGATAAGACTCAATTACTGATTAAAGCCTTACGTGACCGCAATTACTGATTAAAACATTACGTGGTTGAAATTACTGATTAAACCATTACGTGATTGAAATTACTGATTAAACCATTACGTGATTGAAATTACTGATTAAAGCCTTACGTGACTACAATTACTGATAAAAACATTACATGATTGCATTTACCAATTAAACTATTACATGATTACAATTACTGAGTAAAGCTTTAGGTGATTGTAATGAAATTTCTCATTTATACCAAGTTGATTTTTTCTGTTACTCCGTATCCTTAAAATATTTATGGCATTTTTAATTGATGGAGTTACTGGGGAATATCAATCCAATTACAAGTTCAACGTCACTATTTGGCAGATTCTTCTAATTCAATGCTTAATTTTCAAGTTATCCTAATTAATTTTTAAATATCTGACTTTGTGTAGTTCGACAACTATTGATAAAATATTAGACTAAGCGTTTAAGTCCCACGCTACAAGAACTTTTTAAAAAGTAATTTAAATTTGTATGACATTAGGGAAGTTTGTAATGTTTCACCGGCCTTCGTACAACGATATGCAGGAAGACATATTAACATTTTATCCCTTTCTGGTGAACTCATAGAAAATGTATACCTTGAACCTCAACTTTTTTTATCGTACCCAACACATGTTCGTCAGCTGACGAATTATTGAACAGATTTCCTAGTATCTCTTATTGTACGATGAAAAAAAAAATTGATTAAGAATTGATATTTGATACGTAGAATCTCAAGCTCCTAGGGACCTAAAAGTTAGATTGTACATTGCAGTTGTTCCTCATAATGTTCTTCTTGAAGGTGAAAAGTAGTCGCTAACTTCTAGGGAATAACTGCGCTGTAGGGTCTTCGCTAATTGAGTATTTCGTAGTATTTATGCCAGGAACCAGATTAATATTCTGAAATATTCAAGAAGATAAACTCAATATGAGGCACGCACTCTGTGAATGTGTTTAATTTATTTGTTCTAGAGGGTTGAAATGAGGGTAAATTTGTCGGGATAAATCCTTAATTAGTGCTGAACCGATGGGTAGGGATAAAATGTAATATATAATACTTTTCTATTTTTTTTTATTAACCCCTCCCTTGTCATTTCTCGCATATAGGGAGTTATCTACAGTGCACCGCCCTATTCTAACGAAGTACGGATTCAAGTTTTCTTTGTGTGATCGCCATCGACCCCTAGGCCGGATTTGGTGCCACTGTCAATGTGCAATTTGTGTGGAAGAAGCCAAGGCCGGCGCCTTAACTCCCTCGGCCACAAACGGCCTTAATATATGTTAAAATATATTCATAAACTGCGTATGACCTGCAAAATTTGCTTGTTATATCTATTTTTTATAAAAATCGAGATGACAGCGGATTCTGTCACTCCAAACCCAGGCCCCAATGGGAGAATTATGGAATACTAGAGCTTTATAGCATGGATAATGAATAAATAAACCAAGACATGCTTATCCAACTTGAAAAAGAATTTTAGATACAAAAATATGGGAGGATTCGCGAGGCAAATGAGAGAGTAATTAAGGAGACTTAAATTTTCAGATACGGACTGTCTAGATAGAGATTAACTATATAGACCAATATTGGAAGAGGAAAAAAAATGGGTACGAAGTGGTCCGAAAAAAGAAAGTCGAGGATAATGAAACTGAGATGGGAAAATCAAGAACTCCCAAACAAGCCTAACCATTGATGTTCACGTGGCCGATACGTGATAAGTAAAAAAAAAAAAAAAGAAGGTTATTTGACAACCTTTTTAATTCCATTGTCTTTTCATTAAAAAGAAAAAAGATTAACATAAAATGTTTGGCAGGTTACCCCTCATACATAATAGGTTCATTATGGGAGAGGAGGGGGGGGGGGTTGAAATTAGTAGAGGGAAGGTTAGTTTACTAAAAATGTAGTTCAGTTTCATCAAATTCACCTTCGTACCTAAGCCCATAGTCGAAATATGATTTTTAAAGGATTTTTCCTTTTTCCTGAAGAAAAACATGTTTTCTCTATAAAGATTTATTAAAAATTTCCTTACAGTAACCGATAATTTTTAATTTTTGTCACCATTTTGGGAATCTACAATAAACTTCCTATAAAAGAGAAATCAATTGTAAGAAAGTATTGCTTCATCAGGCCACATAAAGAGAAATAGTAAAAGAAAATGATTTCCGGAAAAAGTAAAATCTCATCCAATAAATCATGGAAATTTTATAAAATTTGTTTCACGAATTTATTTGATTTTTAAGAGACATTGAGAGTGAAACTTAAAAATAAATGAAAAAAAATTACAATATAGACCAATAACATTACAAATACCAAGTACTATTTTGTTATAGTTTTGCTATCTTATTTCTAGGTTTTCCCATTTTTTTTCTAACAATTTTACATTTTATTTGATGCATGATTTTTGATTTCATTTTTAATGGGCGAAGGTGGTCATATTAATTCCGTAATTTTAAAATGTACACCTCAAATCATATGAGGAAATATAGCGATATGCCAAATTCCGAATTTGAGTTTTCGAAGGAAATATACGTTTTGAGGTCCTCTGATCTAAATAATCAAGTCTGTGTGTGTGTGTGTGTGTGTGTGTGTGTGTGTGTGTGCGTGCGTGCGTGCGTGCGTGCGTGCGTGCGTGCGAGCATGCGTGCGTGCGTACGTGCGTGCGCGTGTGTGCGCCTGTGAAATGCCTAGTTCAAGAATGAAAATTCGTATGAAACTAGCAATAACATTTTTGTTAAAATCGAACAACCGAAAGTGCTACTCTAGAGAATCGATTTTAGGTTTCTTTAGGCTTTTCACCATTTAGATTTAACCTTGTAAATGAAAGTACAATTGTGCGGTCTTGAACATGAAATAGTTCTCATCCTCATTGAAATAGTATAACAGGGCTTAAATGACGACCTTTTTTGTGTATGTGATATACCTTAATGAAATTCTAATGGTTTCTTGGCATTGGGAGCAAAATTAAATGCTTCAATTTTTTCCGTGAATGTGATTAATATTGTGAATTTTAATTATTATTTTTTTTAATGTTTCAACTTCTTGATTGAGGACCTATGCAACCCTATAAACGGAATGTCAAAATTACTTTCTCACGGGGTTTGTTAAATGAATATTGGCTGACCATGATGGAAATCGAACCCACAGCGTTCAGAATTCAGCACTCAGCAAATATTTATCAGTCTTACAGTTTTTGTGTTAGTTTAAGTAAAAAATAAAAAAAAAATTAAAATGTCAATGTTTTAGAGTTCTATCAATGGATAGATTCTCCACATGTTTGTCATTATATCACCTACAGCAAATTTCCTTTATGTATATATTTTTATACAGTTGTAAATAACAATAAAATAATTATTATTAAAATGTCAATGTATTTTGACAGTTTCGCCCTATCCACACCACATAAATCGGAGCATACTTCTTTATATCTTCTTTAAATCGTAGGCAAATAGGTAAATAATTACTATTTCCAGCTTTACTTGCATTGCTCTCTACCGAACTACTAATTTTACCGGAATAAAGCTGTAAAAAACACACTATTAGTTATAATATTTCTCTAATTCTATTTTAAATCGTTATTAGTAAAAAAAATTGTTTAATTACTGATTATTTCATTATTTACTTATTCATAATGTGGCATTATAAAAAAGTAAATATTGAATTCGGCGTTTCGGGATTCACATCCCATCTTCGGGACTACTGTAACATTTAAAATAAAAACAAGCTAAAAAGTTATTAATAAACTTCTGAATATTATTATAAAACAAACCTATATTGTTGATTAAGAAATATTAAAATTTAATATAATATATAACGTGAATCCTAAACCGTGTTTACATATGTTAACAAACAGTGGAGGTCTTATGTAATATCTATAATATGGTATCCCAAAAAAATTAATTGAATTATCGAATATGATGATATAAAAATATCGTTTAACTGGTGGAGTGGAAATATAGCCTGCAGGTGACATATCCAGCTTGCCCCTAATCTAATACAGGGAGTAGAAGTATGAATGAAGATGAGTTCCAAAGGACTGTGACAGGAGAGGGGAGCGGATGGGCCAATCACCGTTCGTATTCTATCACCGCTTCACCAATGAGATGACATCCTACGATTGGTTTAGGCAAATATCTGCCGGCGAGTCAATCAAAAGTGACAGCGTGATCCAATACCACTAAATGTAGGTCCCTGCCCTCTTTTATGGAAGCATTGACGCTTTCTCTATGAGTGTTCCGGTGAAGAACCGATAGGTACTCATTGTACTATTTTTTTCCTGAGTCTTCACATGATGTGCCATATGGATCCATGGATAATAAAACAAAAACTATAGATGGAACAAGTCTATAGATTATTTTATCAATAAATCGTTTTGAGTTAAGGGGAGGGTGGAGGGAGAGGGGGAGAGGAGAAGAGAGAGAGTGAGAGTGAGGGAGGGAGAGGGAGAGAGAGAGGGTGGGACTAAGCAAACAATAAAGTTGCGAAACGTCGCCATACAACATTCGAGAAAAAAGTTATCAATATGTAAATAAAGCTAATTAATTAGATCTAAGACCGAGAATTTATTTCAAAATATCTTTCCCTAAGCAAGAACAAAAGTATTAGTATTAGATTTAGATATATTTTTAGAACCCACCAGCATTCAAGACATGATTTGTAATCCTGCTTGTTCCTTCTGGTTTATTATCCTTAAAAACTATCGTAAACTAGAACAGACGGTACGAATTTTTTCGGATGCCAAAGACTTTTAAATAGAAAAAATGTTTATATAAACATGAATCTACGAGGATCATTATCTGAAGATGTGTTAATCATACGTCAGATCCATTTTCAACCTCAAGCGTCAGCAACAGTCTTAGGGGAAAATGAGAACTGTTAAACTATTCCAACTGTTCTACTATGTAGGCTATATTTTACATCAAATATATTGTAGATTTATAAATAGTTAATAAAAAATGAAAAAAAGGTGATTTTTCACTTCCAGATTATATCCGACCCCCTAGGAATGCGACTTTACAATTTCCTTTTCTGTCTACAATTGAATTTTAAATGGAATTCTCATCCTAGAACACTCCTCGTTATTTATTGTGGTCAGTAAAAAGAAATAAATTAAACACTGTACGTTTAAATATTTTTACTTCACTCCCTCATTTTGACATATTTTTATTATTATTTTGAACCACAATTGTAGGTACTCGTTCACGGCAAATAATCTCTCTCTCTCTCTCTCTCTCTCTCTCTCTCTCTCTCTC
>NW_027109655.1:71431-83757 GCF_000696795.3 Halyomorpha halys
AGAGGGAGAGGGAGAGGGAGAGGGAGAGGGAGAGAGAGAGAGAGAGAGAGAGTGAAATGATGAAAATTAAACATTAACTGTGCATAACTCAAGTTGTATACAATTTTTCATATGATATATATGAGACAATATCTTAGGTATTGGGATTGTCTAAGCAAAGAAAAAAAATCACCGCAATCGGACAAGTATGAGCAAAGATTGGGCATAATGAACGATCTGTTCGTACTCTTCGAAATCATTTTATACAATTTGTTACCAAGACATAAAAATTACATTATGGAGGTATCAGTTTAATTTAAATTAAACTTATTTTTAACTTTCAACTGGTTTTCATTCAAGTTTATATAGTACAATACATATATAAATGATGCAATATCAGAGCATTGCCGAGTTTTCTAGTTAAAAGTAAAAAGGTGTCAAAATTAAGTAGGTATGTTCTTGTTTCAAAATAAGACGTGCTAAAAGGTGACACAATTTAAGCGATGGGACCTATAAACTATAAAAAAGGGTGGTATAATTTAACCCCACTCTGTGGGTGGAGATTTTGCTAATAATACATTACGTACACTAACCCTAACTATTTAAAAAAACAAATTTTTCGAACTGAAACAAAATGTTGAAATCTGGACTTCTTTTTCCGCATTCTTAAATGTTAGAAAATAATGACAGAAAAAAAATCGATAACTGGCATAATCTTACCTTATCATACTATTGATCGAATTCTCAATTCCCTTTTCCAGAGTTTATAAAACTATACAGTTAGTTGTAATATGTAATTATTAAAGATCCATAGTGTTAATGTTATTTACGTATTTTAATTTTTTTTGCAACTGTTATCAATGCAATATTGATACCAAAACAATCTATGATCACAGAGGTTACAATTGAATGTTGATTTGTTAATGACTAATCGAATGTTGATTTGGAACAGTTATTGTTGACTTAGAACAACAATAACTGTTCCAAATTAGCATTCAATACACTAGATTCCGTATATAGATTGATATTAATCAAGTAATTAGTTAACATGGCCACTTAGCGAAAAGGCCTAATTATATTAGTTGTTTGTGTTTGTGATATTGATTTTTTTCAATTTTGAATATTTTTTCCCCCTTAATTGTGCTAAATTATAACAATCGTTAATCTACGTCAGTGAAATGTGATTTGATTATCTATTCTGTAAATATTGATTCTATAAGAATTTAGCATTGATTAATAATTAAGAGCAGCATATAAATTTTAGTAAACTTTTTCATTTTTATATGTCTACCATAATATTGTAAAAGAAGAATGTTAAAATTTTGCAACGTGAAATATAACGAAAAGTACTTTTCCAAAAACTTTTTGAAATTTGACATTAATCAATCAATCAACTGAAAGGCTCATTTAGGAACTGTATATATGAAAGTATTCACACAGTGAATGATATAGAAATATCTGCATCCGAACAGGTGGAGAATTAATTTAAACTAAACGTAGGGTGGCAAGAACGTTCTATGATGCGTGACTCACTCTAGATTTTGGCTATCAGTCTTGATCTTAAAAATTGGGCGCCATATTCTGTAAAATTGAAGTTATTTACCCGAATTAATTCATTGTGATTTAATAATTTATAACTAGAACCTTCTTCCGCTCTTCTTATCATTAACGTTAGTACTATATAATTAATTATGTTTGCAATATGTGTTTGTATACAATGCGATTGTAACTTGGTCTGCTGTGTTACATATTTCAAAATTGGAGATAGGACTGTGCTAAAGAGATTTAACTACGTCTAACTGATCCTAAGAACGAAGGAGTGTTCGGATATCGATTTGTTTCATATCCTTATTACTGTTATTAATCGATTTTTACAGCTATTATTATACACATTCAAATATATCAACTTATGTCAATATACAACTTATGTTATAAATTATATATTTGTTTTTAAGAACGAATTGACTATTAAGGTTGACGAGCGGATATAATGGGTCTGGAGGAAATGACCTTTACTTTGTCTCATTGACCAAATCATATGTTTCAACTATATTACTACTCAAGGAAAGAAGTGGCCATCAGGTCCAAGTTGTTATTTCACCGGACGCCAGCATATTTCATACAACTTTATGTGAACTAGAGCTATGTTCCAATAGAACCAATATCTCACCCCAACTGTCCACATCTATTTCTCCCTAGATTTCTTCTGATAAGATATCTTATTTAACATTATCCACACTTCCTGAAATGTATTGGCTCTCCTAAAATTTCCTCCTACTAACTTTAAGATATCCGATTAGATGAATTCTCGCTATCCCCACCTCCTATCTACACAAAATTTGATGGAAAAGTTTTACTAATCCCAGTCTTCTTTTATGTATGTATACGTAACCCTAAGGATCAGATGGGCAGAAAAGTCATTAGACTATAGTTACTTCAGAGTTCAGCTGAGTTCTTCCTAGTTTGTTTCAATATAACATTGTATTTTACAAAAAAAGTGAATCTAAGTCTTTATTGATGCCAGGGTTCTTTATCTTGCTTAATAGCCATTTCTCACGAAACTAATAACGCCCTGTCTTTGCTTAGCAATTACGCAGCTACCGCAAATATAACAGAACACGTTTGGGTTGTTCAAACACTTACGGTAACTCATTTCTAAATAAACTACATATGACATCACAAATAGAACCTCACAGGTCTGCAGTATGTCAACTGTGGACTATGTTCTATGCTTAACAGCCAGCTTGTTGTGGAGTGACCAATTGAGGGATTAATTTATAAAAGTAAAACTTTTCGACGAAACTTCCCGATAAATGTTAGCCCAGTGGAATTTAATTTTAAACTAATAAATGTGGTAGGAGAATCACTCAACTTTCATTTAATAAAATTACTTGATATTTATTTATTATTTTAAATTTCAAATCAACTATTTCTTTATGATTCAGGATGACTAAACATCCGCTTAAAAAAATATCTGACTAATTTTTGCTATAGTGATGTTAATAAATGACCTAAACTATGAAATAAATTATGGTATTTATAATCATCAATTTAATGGGACGACCAGCTCAGTAGACAATCGGTGCTCATGGTATTTAAAGAGACCTCTCTGGTGCGTTGTATTCCCCGATTTCAGGGAAAACTTTATAATGCTGAATTATGTACGCGTGATCATTATAAATCTGAAACTATGGTTCGAATCTGGAATAAAAATTTCATGGACACTAATCTGATAGAGTCACGAAAGGTACTTCACATGCAACTTGTTTAGATGAGTCAGTTAGTTCATATCAATCAAAGGTGTCCTTGTAAAAGTGGAAAATATAACGAAAGCAACGCTTCTTTAACTAATTATTGAATAACTTTGTGTACCGTTAATAAACGTTAATAACAGTGCTAATGGCTAAATTACGTTCCATTAATGTGTTATTCATATTATCAGTGGTTCGGTAGCTCTTTGATGTGGCCTGCTTCAGTTGAAAGGGATAGGCGGTCTCCTATCACAAATTGATCTTACAGCCCATCATAAATCACAGTTGGTGTAGAAGGCTATGCTTCATCTATGTTTTGCCTATTAAACGAGTATAAATTCAATAGCTTAAATAGTTTATTTTTATCATCTAGTAAATAACGGTTAGAATTTTTTATCTTACTTTTTCATTAACTCCTCGTTCCTTTTCATTGCCAGTGTGATTTACTATGTATATAATCTTACAACTTTTTCGAGACTGGATTTATTATTTGAATAAAATAAATTTACCTAGTAAAGTCTCGACAATTTTTCAGGCCACTTTTGATCACTATTTTAATCTAACAAATCTATATTCGTTAAAATCCAAATCCACTTTCCACTCGTTATTTACTCAGACTTCATTGATATTTTTCTCTCAACTTAATATTTTAAAAAACCTCCAACGTTTTGGCCCTTAAGTTATTTTAAAGGAGACAACTATATAAATTGTTTTTATTTTATTATTATACTACCTCCTCACACAATACTAATGTTAATATTTAAGGCCCAAAATTAAACATCCGTAGAACCTAGCGTAATCCAGTGCAAGCAGTCCCTAAGACAACCTGGCTGGGGCCCCCCAAAACACTCTTTATTAACACTTTAAATGTCCAACGTTTCGGCCATCCTCAAGGACAATCTTAACTATAAATTCACAGCCTTACATAAAAAAAGTTTGCAGGCTATTCTGCTCAGGTATAATAGATTAACTTAGTCAATATTTCACTTAAATATAAATATCCTCAATTGCAATTAATCTATATAATTGCAACAGTTAGGTTGAAAAATTACTCAATTTTGCTAAGTTTAAGCCGTGATATACTATTATTATTATTATTTGATCAGTTTTATATTATTATATTTTTCATATAGATTCATATTTTTATTTATAAAAATTATGATAGTATTTTATTTTATTTATATATTTGTGTCTTATTATTATTACAAATTTTAATATTTTTCGTTTAATTCTGTGAGTGAAATTCTTATCATTTCCATTTCTTTTTTCTGTTTATATTATAAGAAAGAATATTTAAGCACTAACACATAGTTCCCTTAATTTTTGGCAGATTATATTAATGCTCTTCAATAAAATAAAATAATGAACCTAAAAAGAAAAAAAACAAAAAAACTTTAAGCTGACTTTCTCCAAGTAACATATATTTTTAATTATATTTTACATTATACCTATATTTTAGACCAAAATAGTGTACAATAAATCACTATTATTAGAAAAAAAATATTACTTTTCAACAACAGAGGTTGTTCAGGAACATGTGACAAGAAATAATGCTAAAAATGTTTAGTGAGCAATAATATAATTCGGGAAATTCACTGAGTAATAATATGAACTCAATTAAGTGAAAAAATTATTAATACAACTATACAACGTGTTTATAATATTTGTGTTTTGTTTTTTTATTTTTGGATTGAGTAATAATTTAATTTGTGTTGATACAACAATTTTTGTTGTATTTAGGCTTGAAAAAACTCTCTTTTTTTCTCAACCTTATTTCAATTAACGAATAATTTGTTGGTATTTTTCCCTAAGCAATTTAAATTATTTTTATTAACATATGGACTCATAGTGAGTTGGAAATGTTTTAATTATTTACAATTTAATCAAACATGTTTTGACTACTTTAAGTTGTAAATTACATGTGACAAAACAGATAAAGTTCAACTTCCTTATTTTTAATATTTTATTTTAAATTTTTAGAAATTGGGGAATTGTTGTGGACAATTAAAATTAAAATTTTGGACTCAGTAAGGATAGTGAACCTAATGATAACGAAGCGGTAAACTAAAGAAATTTAAACAGGGGAGTTATTTCCCAATACGAATAACTAAATACTCTTGAAAATAGTTTATTATTTGATTATTTACGTCATTATTTGAAGCTGAATTATGATATATTCTGAATTCTACGATTCTATTCTGTCCTGAAGTGGTTTTTAGCTGAATTTGGATGTTTTTGGGAAAGATCATTGTTTTAAAAGCAAACCGTTTTGGACTTGTTTAATTCAGAGTGGCCAATTTTTTTTTTTTTTTTATTTGTTTTGAAACAATGCAAAGGTTGAAAACTCTCCGTTGTTCAACAACAAATGCTATAAAAGCACTAATATTTAAAAAAAAAATCAATACATTAAATTACTTACTATTTTACAAATACATCAACAACAATCGAAATGTTAATAACATTAAATTACAAAAAAAATAAAAATACTTTTACGCATTTGCACTTACCATGCACAATGCGCTGACAACGAACTTAGACTGACAAATGGAAGCCAGGTTTTGCCTGCTAGACTGACTCACTTGTTGACACATTTAAGTTTCATGTTTCAACAAGTTTGTTCACATTGCAGCAGTGAAAATTTTGTAACAACATAAATTTATCAGTTGCCTTCGTTTATATGTTTCTGTATTTATTACCAGATAGGCCTGGTTGGCCTTACATGGCTATTGTAACAGTTTGTTAGTTATTTTTAACATTTAACTATGGGAAGAGTTACATGCTCTTGCAAAAGAAAAAAAAAATAGTAAAAATCAATTATAGAAAAAAATTAATAATCCAAAGAAAATAACCAACGAAAACTAATGATATACCATTTTTATTGACAGATGTTTTTGTATCATGATTTTGAATGATTTTTTACATCTGACGTCATGGAATTGTTACGGGAAAAAAGTTTTTATCGTTTTCAAAAAAATTGTCAAACCCGCAAAGTTTTGAGCAATGTTGAAAACGTTTTTTACATGTATATTTATTTTTTATTTATATTTTTTTGAAGTAAAAAAAATCCAGGAAATAATCTGACACAATTAGTACCAGCGCCCGTCCTGAATGTTTCTGAATTCAATTCAAAGATGGCCATTGGTTCAGTAACAGTGGTTAATAAATTAATATGATTCCCTGGTTTTATTGTTTTATGGGTATTTTGACTAATATATATAATATTAGCCTGTAGAAAGTTTTCAAATAATTGGATATGATGTATAAATTTATATTTAAGGTATGCTAAATTATTGATTATTTCTTTTTTATCAAATTCTTGAAAATGAATGTATAATAAAAATTACTATTTAATGGATTGTCCTTGATAATGGCCTAACTGGCCGAAACGTTGGACGTTCAAAGAAATAATAAAGAGTTTTTTGAGACTTGGATAAAAATCAGATTATTTAAACAATGGTCTTAAACATAGAAACTATAATGAATTAGGATAAATTAGCATTTAAAATCCTGTTAGTGATACTTCAAAATTATTTCTGGGGACCCAAGGAATTTGAGAAAGAAAATCGAAATATTTTTCTGAGAACAATCAGCCATCCTCAGAAGTTATAGCATATAGAAGAAGTCGTAAAAAAAAAGTTTTATTGATTTAATATAGAATGATCCCTTACCCCCACATGGGACTCCAATTTAACGTTTTTTGTTACGTTGTATAAATTATGTATTACGATAGCTCAGTGGAAGAGGAATCAGTTCTCGTTTTAATTTTTGAAATGCTTTGGTATACTCAAGAACCACCACTAACTACAACAGCAGTTTTTTAGCTCAAGATTTATCATGCCTACATCGGAGGCATTCTACCATCACTCAACGTAAATATAGCTGTACCTTCAGGGACATAGCAATCAGAGTACATATTACAAACAATACATTGGAGTGGGGTCCCGAGTAGTGTTCAATGTGTATCTACACAGCATAGGGATGCTTGTGTATACACTAACCATTCAAGAGGTAACATAAGTAGCCAGAACGGAAACTACATAAATTGTTGTAGTATTTCACATTACATTCATTTAGATTCTTAAAACACATTAAAAAAAAAAAAGAATATAAATCAAAATATACTTCAAGTATTTACTAATATTTCTTGGTTTGATTTATTTTATGTAGCATATATTATGTAAATTGAATTCTAAATAGAAGTTTATGTACTATCTGAGCATATGACGTAAAAAATTATTTTTCTCAAAACAACCTTCATTAAATAAGGAATAATTTAATTTTTAATTAATTGGAAATTGATCTATTTCTATTACGTTCTTTCGATGGAATTTTTTTTCATTAAATTCATACAGGTTCAAAAACCATTTAGAGAAATGATTCAAGTTCTTTTTTAAAAAAAGGTAATAAGTTGTTCGCTAAATAGTGTTCGATGAAGAACATCAATATTTTTTTAAAAAAGTGAAGGAAGATATATTCATCCTTCAGGAAATATTTTAGTTTCGTGAAATTAAAAGTTAACGTAGATATACTGAAAGATCGATGATTGACCGTATGTGATAATAAAAGGAACATGGGCCGGATGCGATCAAAGGAAAAAAACTAGTCATACAATTTTTTAATATGAGCCAACGTTTCGCTCCACGTTGCAGGGCTTCATCATGACTGAAAAAAATACAAACACTTAAATGAGGTAAAAATAAATAAACAATTGAATTTTTAAAAAAATGTACATTGAAACATATAATTAAATAAGAATAACACGAAGCTTTAAACAATTGCCATTTTCATTAATTGTCTAAAACCTTTTGTTATTCTTGTTTAATTTAACGTTTTTTAATTGTATATTTTTTATTTTAGGATAGTATTAGGATGTCAGCTGTAAAAACTGTATAAAGGATAGGACCAAGGTACTACCCTGATGTACACCTGCAAACATTGGAAAGTAGGATGAATAATCACTATTATGATTTACTTAAAACAATCTGTCGGAGAGATAAGAAGGGATAATGAGGATGTATAGGGGTAGGTATATAGGTAATTAAAAAAAAATAAATAAAACATAGTTTTGTAATACCTAATTCGGGAATTATTCAACATAAAGAACTCAATAGGGGCCCAGGGCTCTTTAAATGTACTCTAAAGCACTTTATAATTATATAATTTCAGCTAATTGTAGTACTTTAGTAGTTATTAGTAATAATCCGCATGAAAGATGATTTTTTTTACTTTTTAAAAATCCGCCATTGTTGATACTGTGGTTGGCTGTGTCGTAAATGTTGACTCCTAATTATATAAATTTCACTAAATTAATAAAAAATTGGGACTAAATTTCTAAATTAAATATGGGATAATAGAATTAAGGTGTGAAAATTTTGTTTTGATTGTTTGTAAGAGAATTAGTTTTTGTGTTGTTGTTGTGATGAAGTTGAAAAGGGCTTTGTAGTTCCAGTGTCTTCGGGAGCCGGGTGGAGATGGGGAGGAACTGTTTTGTTATGAAAATGTGGTTTTAGGAATCCAACTCTATACGACTCTTTAATAAATAATGTATGTATTTATTCATAGACCTGTTAAGAGGCCAATTTCTTTTCCTTATTTTTTATTGAAATGCCTCTGAGGCTCAGAAACACTTATCATATTTCATAGATACGGATACATTTATTGCCATTTTTTTCAAATATATTTGAAACTATTTAATGATCTTATAAGTATATAGTGTTTTATTTAAAAATATATTGTAAATGATCATAGCAGATTTTTCTAGGAAAAAGTGGTAGTTCCATCCTGAGGGAGTTTGGATTTACAAGTACTAACTTGTGATTAAAAAAATAATTCTTTTGTTTTTCTATAGGATATTTGTTGCTTCTCATTGGTCAATTACGATTATTATTGCAGATTTCCTCTATAAAACAGCAAGCACAGTCGGTCAAATATTTTCAAACTATAAAGTGCAGATTAAAGTTTATATATACATATCGTCCTGTCTCTTTGTTACCTATCATGGGCAAAATCCTTGAGAAACTCATCCTAAAACGCCTGTATCCTATCCTTGATTCCAACCACATAATCCCAGATCACCAGTTTGGATTCCCAACATCCCACTCCACTATCCAGCAATGCCATCGCGTGGTTGATGTTGTCTCGTCTTCATTGGAGCGCGGAATGTACTGCTTGGGAGTCTTTCTTGATGTAGAACAGGCTTTTGATCGAGTCTGGCACTCAGGACTGCTATACAAGATTCATAAATTCCTACCCCCTACATACTTCCTCATTATCCGTTCTTATCTCTCCGACAGATTATTTCAAGTAAATTACAACGGCGCTAATTCATCCCTATTCCGTCAGTCTGCTGGTATACCTCAGGGTAGTATCTAAGGTCCTATCTTTTATACAGTTTTCACAGCTGACATCCCAACCCATCCTAACACTATCCTCACCACGTATGCCGATGACACATGTCTATTATCAGTGAACAATGATCCTTACATTGTATCCCAAACCCTCCAATCCCACATCACCACCCTTGAACAATGGTGCTAAAACTGGAGGAATAAAATTAATTCCACCAAATCACATTTACCCTTCGTCGTAAACCAATGACCTCTTGCCCTACAGTATCCTTTAATAATACCCCACTTATTCCTGTCGAACAGATCCGTTACTTAGGACTAAATCTGGACATACGACTGACATGGAATCCTCATACAAGACTGAAAAGACAGGAAACTGCTCGTCGATTCCGACTATTACAACATTTACTAGACAAACGGTCCAAACTTCCAATCCATTACAAGAGACTGATCTACATAACTATTATAAGGCCTATCTGGACATACGGAGTTGAGCTTTGGGGCTCCACTAAACCATCAAATTCCTCCCGAATCCAATCCTTACGGTCCAAAATCCTTCATAAAATCCATAACGCTCCTTACTTTGTCACAAATCAAGTCATCCATCATGACCTCAATGTCCCATATGTTGCCGTTTTGGCCAAAACCAGATACCATTGTTTCTATGTAAAATTTCCCAGCCACCCAAATCCACTTGTTTCTAACCTCGCTTCTCCTTCATTACCTAATAATCCTCCTAGGCGTCTGAAAAGAAGATGGCCTCGGGATCTTCTCTTTCAGAAATGTTTTTGGAGTTCAATCAATGGGTAGATTCTCCACATGTTTGTATCACGTCACTATCTCACCTACAGCAAATTTACTTGTTGTATATATGTTATTCAGTTGTAAATAACAATAAATAAACGATAAAAAAAAATATAATAGTTATAATTATGGGGTTCAATAAATTCTAAAATGTACAAATAAAGTAATAAGATCGATTATTTCAAATATAAATAGAAGAAACCTTCCCAGGTAATTTAAAAAAAAATAAATATAAAAAATTGTTTATTTTTTTCGGATTTATTCTTTCGCAACTTCATTGCTTGTTTTTATTTTTTCGAACAGTAATCCGTGAGCGTTTTTATACTGACTTCATGTGTTAATATCTACATCTTCCGTTTATTGTGTACGATGAGGTGAGTGTCTTAAGGCGTTATCTAAGCAATCTCGAAACAGCAGATTTATTTTACTTTGTGGCTCTCTCACGGAATAAAAAATTGACTTTCTCTATCAGGGGTTCGAATAAGGTGGGAAAATTGCCAGGAAGGGCTAAAACAAAAAAAACAAAAATAATAATAAGTTATAGCAGAAATGTAGTGTTGTCAGTAATTCAGGTTAGTTAAGTGATGTGCACAATATTAATTGATTAGTGATTGTTTTATTTACTCCCAATGATCCATGTATATTTCTAAATTTTTCAAAACGTACCTTTATTTAAAATCATCAAAGGTGATTTAATTGCGTACGATTCCATTTCATTAAATATATTTTTTTTGGCGTTTTTGAACATAGAGTTGGAGTATTGTTTTCATAGGTGACTGAAAACAGACAAAAATAAACGACTCGTTTTTGTAATTTGTTACACAAACACTTGATGCAAATAGCCACTCTGACACATCGTTAGCCAGTTGAAAGGTATCGCCATTGGATATTCCGTTATAATTGATGGGAAAAAGCTCACTGAAAAAAAAACACTAATATTATAGTTTTCTACCTGGTTAGAAAAAAGAGAGTTCTTTTTATCATTTTTATTTTTATTCTTTCATTCTTATATTAATGATGTTTAAATCTTAGTTACTCATTGTTATTCTTTTTGTAGCCTCATTTAAAAACCGCACCCATTTTTGAGGTTGTTCCGTTATCTATTATTCCCCATCGTTCACAATTTGTTCACTGATAAAAATCAGTAACCTCTGTAACAAGGGATGTTTAATAAATTAAATCAATTGAAATACAATTCAATCAAATTTAAAAAAGAAAAACAGAAATTAATTACAATATTTTTCTTTAATGTATTGAATTTTTCGAACAATAATTTATGCGTAAATATTTTTTAATAAATATTAAAATTAAAAATTAATTTTTCATTCTAAGATCTATATCTTTAAAACTACCAACAACACAAGAAACCCTGAGCAAGCATTATTTAAATATCAGCCCTAATAAAGCTATTAATGTTCGATGATTCTCGAGTCATAGCTTTTTAAAAAGCAACGTTTCATAAAATGTACTGAAAGATTAGTAGTTAAGGAATTTATTTTCAGAAATTTATATCTCAGAAACCATGTAACGTATAGATGTCTATTAGCATTCCAATTAAAGGTAGTCTAATGTACTATAATTTAGTTAGTTGACTTTTATCTTCGTAGGAATAGAAGTTTTCATGATATTTGCTTAACATCTTGATTTATAGTTGATTCGGATAATAAGTTTGATTTATGAAAAACTTTATCTCAGAAAGCATAAGACATACAAATGTATTCCAGCACTCAAATAAAAGCTAGTTTAATTTACTATAAAATAGTATATAATTTTTATCTTTGTACGTTTGTACGTAGTAATTTTTATGATATTTGACAAAATAAATTCGCAAAATGTCAATTTCTGGTTGTTCGGATAAAATGTTTGATATTTGAAAACATATATCTCTAGATCCATAAGACGTACATATGTCTGCTATTTCTGAAAAAAAAAAAAAAAAAAAAAA
>NW_027109655.1:85077-89192 GCF_000696795.3 Halyomorpha halys
TTTCATAAAATAAATATATTTAGACCATATGTACTTCTGTAAAAAAAAGTTTTCAATTAAATTTAATAAATAATTAAAACAACTATGGAAAATAATATAATTTTTATTTACTATTCTAAATTTTTTAAACTTCTATTTGCAAATATCCAATGCAAAATCTAAATAAACATTATCAATAACTTATTTACAATCATTTAATATTTTTATAATGTTAATATATTGATTATTTCCCAGCCATATACGATTTTGTAGATATGATTCATACGGTTGGATTTAAAATCCTTTTGCAGTCAACTTCAACAGTGACTAGCGTAAATCTTTCAAAATACATATAATTAATTAAACCAGAATTTATTTTGCTAACGATAATACTTTAAGATTACTTACAAAGAAAAAAGAGATATTTTTGATAAACGTACTGGCATCTCATCTTGTTTTCGAAAATATGATTTAATATCAAAGAAATCTGAAAACACCTTCAGGCGCATACATCAAATTAAGTTCACATATTATCACCACTATAGTCTGCCAATTTATGTACTTTTTTTTCAATTTATTTTCGTCCTTATATCTTCAATCACTTAAATTAAAGAAACAAAACAGCCAATAAAAAACACGTTAACAAATAACAGTAGTGGTCAGAATTTCTTTGGATAAGGATAAAAGCAGTCCCGGAATAAATAAATTTGCATTAAAATTAACCATATGTTTTTAAATAAAAGTAAAAATGTCTTAATACTCAACGCAAATAACATATTTCCTGTTTTTGGGCTTAAGATACTTTTTTTCACATTAAACACTGACTTAATTTATTTTATTTTCTACAGTCAAAATTTATTTGAGTGCACTTTTTTTCTATTTTTCTTTTTCTTTAACTAAATTAAATTTTCGTTAAATTATTTTCGAATTCCCAATATTCATACCACAACTAGACATTCATACCACTCAGATATTTAGTCTCACTAAATTATCAAAATCAACTTGCTATGACTCTGTTATGTAGTGATAAATGTTTGAGTTTCTACCCGTTCTAAAATTTCAACTACCAATAAAAAAGTGTAAATTATATAACGTAATTGGTCGTAATGAAGGGCAACAGGTAAGCGTCGTAATATAGTGGCTAAAAACAAGAGATCCCATATTCATACTATCTCTGTATACCTATTCATGGAACCCAGGGGGACACCTTCCGCCCTTAATTTTGGGTCTATTTTTTTCTGCTTAGCTTCTGGCTAGCCTCCGTTGGTCGTTTTCATGAATGCTATAGTTGGTCTAGATAGGGTCTTATTTTACTATTGTGTTGAATGGTTTTCATAAATGAGTAAGGGGGATAGTTCTCATAGATATATTATTATAATATCCCCAAGCTGACTATGATCGATGTCAATTTTACTGTAATAAAAAAAATATGTTAGAGAGCCCATGATAAAGAAAATACAAATAATTTATAGTAAAATTAGCTATATTTAAACTGTTATAGTAGGTTTAGGTAATTAATACTAAAGACTAGGGGCACCTCAAAATATATATATATTCATCATGTTTTCTCAAGATTCGAGAAGCAAAAGAGAAAAAGGAACATGGCATGTAAAAGAAATAAAAATAAGAAAAGTGTAAAACGACAAAAAAACGTATTCTCGGTTTCTACTGTATCCAAAGGTCCCGGGTTTCGACATCATTTATGATTATTTCTGACTGAGTGTGATATCAGGCTTAATTTGATCTTCTACATGTAACATTTTACAAATATATATAGAAGAGAGGTTGTAAAAAATCATTTAGAGTAAGGTGTTGGCCCCTTGGAAGAAGATATCTTCCAAATGTTCAGATAAACCAGAAGACAAATACCATCCAGTGGGCTGTACACCGGAGAGCTACTGTACCGATACTAACGCATCGCTGACAAGCTAAGCTAAATAAAGGGCACAGGAGTGTAAAAATATTCACGATTCTGAAGGCGCATGAAGCATCAAGGCGACGTATGCAACGTAACCATTATGGCGAAATGACTTATTCAGGGAATTCAGTTTAATTTTTGTGAAATCTATATCGCTTAACAGACCATATATAATTATTTGATCGTCATCTCCAATGCTATATCGTACCCTAAATAGGAAATCCAAATTAATACCAGAAAAACTGTTCTTATTTTTAAAGCAATTCTCAGGCCACTACTGATGTACGGCTGTGGTGTGTGGGGAGCGGCATCGTTTACGAAAAGGAAAAAAATACAATCCTTTCAAAATAAAGTCTTAAGAATCGTAGTGGATGCTCCTTGGTTCATAAGAAATAGCCAATTGCATCGGTAATTACAAATTTAATGGATTGAGGATTACATCAAAAAACGGTTCATGAAGTTCCACTGTCATATAGCGACAGTTAAAGGAGCAGTGACCTACAACTCGGGAAACCAAACCACAACCCGAAGACTGAAGCCCAAGCTGCTGCAAGACATTCTATTATTTACACTACTTATATTTTATTTATTTTTTCTCTCTCTTCGTCTGTTTTTCAAATTAACTTCTTGTTGTTTTTTTTACCTATAAGAGGGCAATTGTTTGTTTTGTTAGGTCTACGAATGTCGTTATTTTTTTTATTAATTTTACCTTTATCGTTTATTAAGAAGCTTTTTTTTATCTACTTATTTTATCTTTTTTTTTTAGGCCGACCTGATAATAAATAAATAAATATGATCGTCATCTCCATTCTCCACTATTAGAAGAACCAAAGATTCGTTTGTGAACTTCTTGAAACCTAATATTGCTTGTCTTTCTCCTTTGACATGGTAATTCTGAATTACAAAGCTATATATTTGGAAGTCTGGTAAATGTTGAGCGCGACTGTGTCTTATGAACAGTAGGAAAGAGGAAGTTGTATTGTTCTATTTCGCAATGCATTCCTATAAAACCTTGTATATTCGTCTCGACGATTCTACTCAGGAACCTATGTTAGATCTTTAGAAAAAGAGTACGGTGAAAAAGGTGAAAATAAATGAGAAGGTGAAATGGATAGGATGGCTTACTTACTGCGAATGTTACCTTAGTTTAGTCAGTTGTTATTACCAATTGTTTCACATGTTGTTCTAAGGTGTATTTTATTTTACGAATTATTGCTGGAACATTTTTTTTTTAAATTTTTTTTCTTAGAGCTCCCTAAAGACCTTTTTTCAGGAAAACATTTTTTCTGGTAGACCAATGAGAGGGTAGGGAGAATTTTCTTTATTTCATAAGCTGCTATCGCTGAGAAGAGAAGGGGGTGGGGAGAGATGTTGGCTGTTATAGGAGGCAACTAATCTTCTTACTGGGCTTCTACACCAACCAACTTCCTCATAGCCCTTACTACCAATGAATTTTTCTAAATCTCCAATCTGCTGAACAAATATAAAACTCGTCCTTGAGTTCCTACATTTACGAAAGTACTCTCCTGTTTCTAGTATTATGAATTATGGTGCTGTTTGTAAATACATTGCATTAGTATCAACAAGAAATATATTTCTGGTCTTAAATTATAAAAGACTGGTATCAACGTGTTATATATTAAATTTTGAAACATATCTGATTATACTTATATATTTTACTTATCTGACTTTTTAAACAGACAATTATAGCAGGTAGGTTGGTCAATGTATGACATGTCAGAATCTCACAAGAGGAGATCATAACACGAAAAAAGGCAATCCAACTCCGCCGGATCCGCCCCGCTAAGACCCCCGGGGAGCAACAGACCTATATCACTTTCGAAATATTAGCTTAAAACGGAAAGAGGAGACTTAAAGATAGTTTAATCAAGCAATATTTAAACAGCGCCTGAAATTGAAAAATGACATAAATATAGTGTCGTTTGCCTAATGAAAATTATCTATGGTCAAAAAAGCATTAAATTATAATTCAAAAAAAGAGCCTGAATCATAATCATAATCATTATCTGCAAACGCTAATTTAACAAATATATATAAAAATATAAGAAGTTGGTCAGGGTTGCGGTCAAAATAGTTTTTAACTTAATTTAACAGCTTCTCTTTTAACCTATCGCTTTGAACAGCCAACTCGCTTTGATGAAGCCCTGCAAAGTGGGACCAAACGTTGGATATTAAATAGTTAAAAACTATTTGTTCT
>NW_027109655.1:90433-95238 GCF_000696795.3 Halyomorpha halys
ATATATATATATATATATCCAAAAATATATTTGGAGAAACAAAGCTAGGAAATAAAATAAGTAAATGAAAAGTGACTGATCTTGCGAGCCAACTGATCTTCAGAGCTCTCTCAGGATTATCTTATGAATATTCTTCGTAAAGATTCTATTTTTTTTCTCATCTAGTTATTAATATAGTTTACGCAATTGCTCAGCCTCCACTAGCGCATTACCAGTGACGCGGTTAGAGGGAAGCGCTGGGATCTCAAAGAGCTCTGCTCTACCTCTCGTACGTGGGGGATAGAGTGGCTCCGGGATTCTCACGTCGATAGTGTAAATATTTTATATAAGAGAGTAAATGTGACTGGGGATTATTTTTATTATTGTTCTATTTTATTGATTTATTATTTCTTGTTTATATATATTTAGAGAGAGATTTTCTTTATTTTTTATGTATTCTTTTTTGTTTATATATTTATTTTTATTCTTATGTTATTTTATTTTAGTATGGATGTAATCAGTTATCACAATTACTTATTGCCCAACAATGTTGTAGCAGATTGTAATATTTATCAATAATAAAAAAGAAATATTACTATTGGCTGCTAAATAAAATAAAGAACTTGACAATCCTCAGCTTTAGTCCTTCGTTGTCCAATAACACATCTAGTTTCAGTTCCAGGGTTAATCGCTGAACGGACTAACAATGATCTTACAATAAGTTAATTATATTGAGCAATTCAATCCAATCAGATTGTGTTTTGTCTAATCAATGTTATTGGATATTTTCAAATAGAACAGGAACTACCAATTAAGTTTTAAGTAGTCCGCTGACTTAGATTTTAATGTTCATCATGTCAGGCCTGAACTTCTGAGTTGGCTTAAGGTAGCTGCACACGATCAAGCGTGCTTTAACAGGTATTGTTAATAAATCATTTTGCACAAGATTGTTTATTAACCTTTTGCGCAAGTAACCAATAAAGATTAATTTGATAAGAATATAAACAATAAGGAACTGAATAAATTTTGAACTGAAATGATTATAAATTTGATTTATTCTAATTTTTTTACGATAGTAATTGATAAATAGATTTCCACAAGATTATGTAGTTTTAATAATATTTATTAAAATGATGTTTTATATTGTTATTTTTATCAAGAATACAATTCCATCATCTAACAAAATGATAAAAGAAACAAGAACCCTCTTAACATCAACCAAATTGGCATTATATCTATAAGGAAACAGTCTGTAAAATGTTTTTTTTTATTGATTTATTGTTATTTACAACTGTATTTACATTAAAATATATTTAGTAAATTTGATGTAAGACCAAATGGTGTGATACAGGCATGTAGAGAAACTTCCCTTTTGTAGCACTCTAATAATCTTTCTACACTAGAAGGTCTCGAGGCCATCTTCTTTTCACTGTAAAATGTATTTTTCTAGGCTATCAAGTGAATCAATTATTTTTTTTTTTAACTATGATTACAAAGCAATACGCGAGATTCATAATTTTGATCCATTAAATGAAATTGAATAATTTTAGATAATAAATGACTAAAATAAAGTTAATAAATAAATGTAAAAGTGGTTAAAGACACTTTTACTTTTAGTTGCCTATATATGAAGTACACTGTAAGGAAAACAAGTCACACCGTGAACAATTTCGAATTCCAATTGTCCACGAAAACACAATTTTTGAAGTATTTTGGTTCCAAATAATTAAACCTCGCAAAATAATGTTGTGATTTTTTTTTTTACAAGGGTTGGTAGAAATCTTATGGATATCCCAATGTTTGGGATTATTACCCACTAAAACATAGTGTGTGTGGTCAGACTACCTAAAAACAAAATGTCATGAGAAACTGAGGTTACGCATTTAAGGTGGATATATGCCTAGACTGACGTAAACATTTAAAATAAAATCGACTAAGCAGAACTGCGATTTTATGGAATCGGTTTTTCAAATATTTTTCTTTAAAAACGGCTCTAAAGATTTTGATTAAACTTAGTATTTCAATGTAAAATTTAATGTTTTTAATATTACATAGGTTCTATCCTCATTGAAATAGTGTGACACGGCTTAAATGACGAGTGTTTAAAAAATCTAATAATGTACTATTAGTTTTGTTTATCATCATCATAATCATTTAATCCCCTTTACCGCTTGCGCAGTGCAGTTACAATTTGCAGAGTCTGGACCAGATATCTCGCTCTTGGACCATCTTCCTTCTCCTACTCCAGTCCGTATTCCACCTGAACGCCTCCTTAACACTCTCCTCCCAGGAAATGCGTGGCTCTTAACGTTCTTCCCTCCACGCGAGTCTCATATATATTTTTGGCAGTTCTTTCCTGGTACATCCGAAGGTGTCCGAACCATCTTCACTTTTGCCCCTCTAGGATGCTCTAGTTTGACTCCGAGGTTAGTCCGAATGGTACAGTCCCGTGCTCTATCTTGTTGTGTCCTTCCTTCCACCTTACGAAGGTACCGCATCTCCATGGCTTGGATCCGGCTCTTGTGTTCCGAGGTGAAGGTCCACGATTCGGAAGAGTAGGAAAGAATAGGGAGGAAGTTCAATTAGTAGATCATTATTTTAGTATTTCTCGTCTCCTTTTGTCCAGGAAACCCCTGCGAGTAAACTAAATATTCTTGCTACATTAATTCTTTGAGAAACTTCCTCATCAATGTAGCCACTTTCGTTGAGATGAGCACCTAGATATATGAAATTCTGGACCTGCTCTAGTCTTTCCCCGTTCGCTTTGATTACCCTCATTATTCTCTGGGGTCTCTTTCCTATCCTCATACATTTGGTCTTTTCCGGGTTAATTTTCATGTTTATCGAGCTCTTTTCCTCTTGAAGAACAATTATGTTGTATTGGAGGTCTCGGTCGTTGGAAGCCAGCAAAACCAGGTCATCCGCAAAAGCCAACACAGACAATTTTATGGGTCGTAAGTTCCTGTGTCCTAACTGAAACAGTCTCATTCTAAGTTTAAGCTTTCTTTATTGCTTTATCGAGGGCTACTATGAAGAGCAGCGGGCTCAAGCAACAACCTTGACGAATACCTGATTTTGCCTCGAATTCCTTTGATATGTGGTTCCTTGTCCTAAACACATTGCTGGTTTTATTATAAAGACTCATCACTGCCAAGGCCGTCCCTCGATCAATGCCTCTATCAGACAGTAATTTTGTTTATTTATAACAAATAACCAATTACTGATTCAATTAGAAAAATACAAAATGTTAAATAAATTGATAAATAACTAAAGAAAAAATAGACAGAATAGAAAAAATAGATTTGAACATGCAAAACATCGTTATGTTTTTTTTAAACTGCTTTATTCTTGGAAGGAAAAAAGTTAATATCGGTTATTTCCACTTCGAAAAACGTAAAACACGGTCTAGAGAAAGACATGGATGTTATAAGAACCGAAATAGAGCCGTTTAATTTAAACTAAAAATTGGGTAAATCATGCAGTTCGCAGAATGCACTACAAAAATAAGGATTAGGAGTGTTCTTCGGGGTTAATATTTGGATTAATGAACCCATTCATAACAAAAACAAACTTAAAAGTAATAAACCCTCACTTTGTGAGGTGTCACAGTAATTTCCTTTTACTAATTATTGAGGTAGATGTTAACAATATGTCTCCATGTAATAATATTGTTGATCGTTCGGAAACCACATTACGTGTTATCTTACCACTGGCTTCACTAGCTAACCAAGCGTACCTACCGCACACTTGTGGCTCGCTAGTTGGGTAGGTACTGGCTATGACCATATTTTAGCCTAATGATCTCCACACTAGAACAGGATCTTCGAATCACTACTATCAAGTGAAACCGCAAGATATGAGTCTTAAACGTTTATTTATTTATTACCAGATCGGCCTGGTGGGCCAAACATAGTTAATGTAAACATTTTTTTGATTATGGTGGGGGGTGTAAAAATTCTTTTTATGTTTTTCGAAAATGACATTCCCTGCTGAATGAAAGAAAGAATTACATTAAAAATATATATATTATTTGTGTGGAGAAGGTATATATATGAGTAAAAAATGTTTTGGCTATACAGATGAGTTCATAAAGTAAGCTAAAATAAATATAGAGTATATGGAAAACAATTTTGAAAAAGGAAGAAATATGGAAAATGGGAAATAAAGAAAATAAGAAATAATAATAATAAAGATAGGTACGAGAGAAAACGCTTTACATTTGGACAGAGGTTCCTTCCAACTATACTGGTTGAATATTTTTTTGATGCGACGCCGGAGTGCGGGGAAAATTACGTTAGATAGACACGAAATTGTAAGCGTCAGGAAGGAATGTTTAGTTAAAATGGGAATAAGAAGTGAAATGAAATTAAAGTTAAGGGGTAAAATTGCTTAAAAAGTGTGAAGAAAAAACTGTGAGAACCAAAGGCCAAAAAATTTGGGTAAAATAAGTTTTGATAAAGACACCAAAATGGAAAAGACTTGTACACGAAATGTGTTCGTATAAAAGACGGAATGAACGTAAAAAAAAAAAAAAATTATGTCTGTTTTAATAAATTGATTATTTGGAAATAGGCTTAAGGATAAGTTTTGGGGATAGCCTATTCCCAATTAATCAATTTATTAAAACATACATAATTTTATATACATACATATATATTTATTATTTTCTTTTATTTTTTATGTTTCTCTGATTGATGGTTATTATCTCTGAAACTGAAATTCATGTCGAAACGTGAATAAATATTTTTATTTATTCATGTAATGTCGTGAATAAATATTTTTATTTATTCATGTAATGTCGTGAATAAATATTTTTATTTATTCAT
>NW_027109655.1:95288-102073 GCF_000696795.3 Halyomorpha halys
GAATAAATATTTTTATTTATTCATGTAATGTCGTGAATAAATATTTTTATTTATTCATGTAATGTCGTGAATAAATATTTTTATTTATTCATGTATTTTTGCTCACCGCACTCCCCAATCATCTTCTCCACATATTAATCAACGTTCAGCTGTCAACACTTCATTAAAATTATTATTAGTAGGTTTACTAAAATTCAGCAAGAAATACCAATTAATAAATTCATTGTAAATAAGTAATCGGAGTTTTAACATGGGGTAATTCTGTTTCACCGGCAATATTTAGTTGATACTCTACTGTAACAGTAAGAAAGGCACATGAATACCAATAGCTTATACGCTTATGAAGCATCACTACAATGTTCATAGAATTTATTAGATAAAACGTTAAATGTAGAGAAAGGTATCGTACCCTCGAATTTCAAGTTGTTAAGCAGCTAAACACACAGGGTAAGTAAAACTTTGTGTAGGATGTCGCCACTCTGAAATGTAAGCAAATGCAATTCAGTTGCGGTGTGGGCGCCACACAGTGGTGGAAAGTCTGGAAAAACCCTCAAAATAAAATGTGTCTAATCGTGTTGATGTTTGTGATTTCTTACAATCGAATACCTATAAACAAATTCACCGTAATTGGTTCATACATATGTTATTTCGGCATTGGGGAATAGTGAGGTTTGACTGGTTGTTGTTACCTACCCAACAAAAAATATTTCGGCCAACTCAATACCAACGAAAGTTAGCGTACAAATTGTAGTTTTCAAAAATAGGTTTGTTTCTAGAAATATTTTTTTCTTAATTTATACACTATTTCCAATTTAATATTAGATAATTTTGTCTTTGGACATTTTTGATAGACCGAGAAAAATTAACTTTATTGACTTTTGTGATGAAACTATTGGTGAGACCTAAATAAGGTGAGAACAATAATCAAATTAATTACATTGAATTAAAATAAAATTTGATTTATAGGAAGATATGAGTTTAATGGGGGGAGGCTCGATAGCCACGAGGTAAGGCACGTGGCTACTAACTACAAGGATCCGAGTTCGAATCGTTTGGGCAAAAAATTGTTTTCAATTGCACTGTAGCTGTAAGTTAATTCCTGAGGGTTCTGGAGCCTATCCGGGGTCCACCCAGCCTCCTAAATTGGGAACCCTTAATTAGGTAAATATTTGCCATTCGAGCGTGGTTCTGACCAAATCACATCCTTGCATAACCGTTGGTCTAGCAACAGTTCTTCCTTACACCTTTTCTTTCCATTATCAAAACTAATAAAAAAAATTTCATTCCATGAAACGTGGATGACACGTTATTTATTCTGGTCAAGAAAATTTCGCGGTTCCTAACAAACTTTTTTGAGGATTATAAAGTTGAACAAGTATGTATTCGAATTTGTTTGTTACTTAATTATAACATCTTCGCCAAACAAAAAGGATGTTGAAGAATAACGGAAAACTAAATGCGATAAAAATGATCAGAAAAATGAGGAAAATACAAGTAAAAGGTTATTAAAACAGTTTCCCCGACAAGATCGAGAGATCGAGTGCATCATATGTGAAGAATACTTTGTAGAAGACTGCCATGAACGCAAGGATTGTGTTTATATGAATATGCCAGATCAATATTACAATTGTAATGTTTGTTTTTTTATAGTGTAATATTACATTCTGTCTTATATTTATAAACAATGATAATAGGGATCATAGAGCTCATTCACTATATATTTACAAATATATAAATTAAATAATAAGAAATAAAAGAAAAATTAAATATTAATATAAAATAAATAACAAAATTAAGCTTAAAGTAAATTAACACCTTGCACACAGTCCAAAAATCCTTGTATGTCATTATTAATAATGTACCCAAATCTATGCCCGAGGCATCTTTTGTATTATCATAAATTAAATCCTGATGTAACTTCAATATTTTTTGATAAAAAAAAAATATCATTAATAATTTTAATTAGCATGGCTAAAAAAACAACTTCCAACTTGGTTTTTAGAATAAAATCAGTCCAGGAATATTGTCGATTGTATTTTTTATTTATACTTACTTTAAGTGTCTGTGGCTAAACCCGACCATCACCTTTTGCAAGAAGTCCAAATAAAAAAAGATCTTCATAGTTCAGAAGAAAAAAAAAAAAAAAAACAGTAAATATTAATTTGATAAATTTTAAATTGTAATAAAAACGCAATAAAATATATGCAGGGATCCCACAATTAATCGTTTGAAGCATCTATGTTCAAACGGATAATCTGATTTGAAAAAGTCATGAAAAACAATTGCAGGTCTACTTTCAAAGTTTCACCAACCATTACTGATTTTTTAACTTAGAAGCGACAAGATATAAGTAAAGGTTTATAGATAATTGGTGGAACAAAGACGGGATTTGAATTTTATTGTTCGTTATTGGTATGTTTATTACATACTAAAAGTCTAGAATTATATAAACGAGGAAAATAAATTGTTTTTTTGATTGGCCATCTTGAACTTTTTTTTTTGTCAAAAATCGTAAAATAATCTATTGTATGCGGATTATTTTACGATTTTGACTGGCGACAGTCGCTAGTTTACCTTCTACGCCACAACCCCTGATGAAGACCTGAAACTCAGGTCGAAACGTCTGCATAAAATAAATAAATATGGTTTTGTTTATTTATGTTGTTCTTTGCTGACCGCACCCTCCGACAAACTTCTCCAATTATTACAATATTATCATTTTCCAATTTATGTTCAACTCCTTTAAATCCATCTACCATGGGATAACAATTAATAAAATCTAATTTAAATAATTCTCTTTACGTTTAATTGTTCCCAAGATACAATTCTTCAAAAATCTAAGTGTTTTACCAAATAACGATAAATCGACATTTCGACACTTTATTTTAGTCAAAATGAAAAGAACTGATACATAACTTCTGATTCATTTTTATCAACATTTAGCTGGCTAAAACGTTCCAAAAATAAATCACAGTGCATTTACCTATGGATAAAAATGATTTAATATTTTTTAACACCTCAATTATTCTTACAAACTAACATTAGAGAAATAACATTATTCTAAAATATTAATGTTCAAAGAATAATACTGGAGATGTTTTGCCTTGAACCTACGACGTACGTCTTAACAGTTAATTTTAGGAACGTTCTGCTTTTCCTTATGGAATATGCCCGTTACTTGGAATTCACCTTGAGGAGCGACTAATATTAATTCCTCATAAAAGGCAAAAACGACAAGAAACCTCACTCAGTTTATTACTTACTTCTATTACATTGATTAAAATGAATGCTGTAAATAAAATGCTACCTCAAATTTACAAATTTCGTTAACTTTCACTAAACTAGTCATATTTATCGTTTAGAAATTTGTACCACTACAACCCATGGAGCGACAGGGGGTTCAGTGCGTTATGAGGAAATACCCTTTCTTGAACAACCCTTGTGATGAGGTGATACGCTCAAGACCACCGTTTAGATGGCCATTTGAAATTTTTTATGAAGAAAAAGACCTAAAAAAAGAAGGAAAAAAAAGCAATCTTTATATTTAAAAAAAATGTGTGTGTGTGTGTGTAAAACATATCATTTGCTATGTGTTATATGTAATTCTATTTATGTATATTTATAATTTTTTGTTTACTATTTTCCCCTCTTTTGTTTCAATTTTTTTATATATCTTATTTTCTACACCTTTCTATGTGTATTCCCATAGTTGTACCATATCTTACAACGTTCGCATCTTATTTTCATTCAGTTCTGAGTAAGTCCTCCAAAGTGGGTCGAAACATCAGTTAGTAATAAATTTTTTTTTGTTGCTATTGTTTATAGCAGCCTGGACCATCTTGCAAACTCATCAAGGCTAGGATTCTCTGAACTATAGAATACCTCCCTCTTGTTGAAACCGTCATTGGTATTGAAAACCAGTGGGGGTTGAGTCATGGTCTTTTATGACGTCCTTGAAAGGAGAAGCCGGTGATTGCAAGAACACTGGTATGCATATTAAGAAAGAAAAGGATTAGTATAGATTAGAATTGTGTCAAAGGTTCAAATTAAATAAGATAAAATAGAGTACCAAGATCATAATTTAGGGTTTTCTTTGTTAATAAATATTATTAGTAACTGTAATACCAGTTACTAGCATCAGGAAATTAAGATAGAAGATTAGTAACATTAACAATAGTGGTACTAACACTTCTTAGCCAATTAGTTTCTTCATAATAAGTCCTGATCTTATTTTAGTACAAGAGCCCAAGAGGAGAAAAAAAGGCAATTATTTCACTACAATTTTTTAACTTTAATGTAAACCATGTTTAATTACTAGTCAAAATATATGAATCTGCCAAGTATAGATAGGGAGAATGAATGGTAGCGGCTGTATCAAAATGTTAAAAAAAATAATTTTTCATTCCGATCTGTTTATTTCTAGATATCTATTTATAGGTAGGGGAATACAAAATGGCGGCTGTATCAAAATGTTAAAAAAATAATTTTTCATTCGGATCTGTTTATCTCTAAATACCTATTTATAGGTAGGGGAATACAAAATGGCGGCTGTATCAAAATGTTAAAAAAAATAATTTTTCATTCGGATCTGTTTATCTCTAAATATCTATTTATAGGTAGGGGAATACAAAATGGCGGCTGTTTCAAAACGTTAAACAAACATAATTTTTCATTTGGAGCTCTATATCTTAAAAATTGCTAACAACACTAGGAAATCTAAGAGAACATCATTTATGGAAGAATAAATTTGCCAAAACATGAGCTATAATAGAACTATTTGCGTTCAATAGTTCGGAAGAAATAGTTTTTTAAATATCAACATTTCATAAAAAATGCACTGAAAAATCTGTAATTAGTGAATTTATTTTGAGAAATATATATCTATAACCATTCGACGTACAGATGTCAATTAGCACTCAAATCAAAGCTAATAAAATTTATTATGCATTAATTTATAATTTTTATCTTCCTAGGAGCAGTAGTTTTCATGGTATTGGAAAAATTAAATTCACAAAATATTGATTTTTAGTTCTTCCGATATACATTTTGATTTATGAAAAAATATATCTCAGAAACAATAGACATACAGGTGTCTTCCTGCACTCACATTAAAGATAGTTAAATGTACTATACGGTAGTTTATTAATTTTGTCTTCCTAGGAGTCGTAGTTTTTATATTTTCCAAAATAAATTCAAAAAATATTAACTTCTAAATGTTGGGATAAATTTTTTGAAAATATCATAAAAACTACTACTCCTACGAAGATAAACGTCATAAACTCCGGTATTGTAAGTACATTTATCTAGCTTTTGAATGAGTGCTGGATGACATCTGTACGCCTTATGGGTCCTGAGGTATATTTTTCCAGAAATTAAAATTTTTGTCTGAACAAATAGAAATCAACTTTTTGTGAATATATTTTGTTGAATATCATAAAAACTACAACTTCTACGAAAATATAAATTATAAACTACTTTATAATAAATTAAATTAGCTTTGATTTGACTGCTAATAAACATGCGTACTTCGAATAGTTTTTAAGATATAGATTTTTCAAAATAAATTCGCTAACTACTGATTTTTCAGTGCATTATTTATGTAATGTTGATATTTAAAAAGCTATTTCTCCCGAACTATTGAACTTAATTAGCTGTATTAGGGCTCATGTTTTAGAAAATTTATTCTTCCTTACATGACGTTCTCTTAGATTTCCTAGTATCGTTAGTAATTTTAAAGATATAGAGCTCCAAATGAAAAAATAATGTTTTTTTAACGTTTTGAAACAGCCGCCATTTTTTATTCCCTACCTTTTCTTGGTGGACACATCAATTTTGACTAATGATTAAACATAGTTTTCATTAAATTTATCAAAAATTGGGGTTAAATATCTGCCTATTTTTAGACTCTTGTATTGTTAAGAATTTTATCCTAGTCAACCGAAAACCTTACAAGGACCTGGATTTCTGCTGCCAATACCTCCTTAATTTATGAATGAGACAATCCAAATTCCGAGCTATGAAAAACTGATCTTTGCTATGATGGAACTGATTATTATTTTTTTTATTTTAGTCTCATAATGGACGTTGAGTTATGTACAGCATTGAATTATGAATATAATCAAATAGCAACAATTATACAAGTGGATAATATTACATTACTTGCAATAAACCGGTTCATATTGAACGCTGGTGTATAAACGTGGTGGACCTTCGTAATTATGTTAAGTTTCATGGTTTTTAACACTAAGGCATTGTGAAAATGTAGTTGTGAAAGAGGAAATATGAGAGAGAGCGTTGGGTGCAGACTGAACAATGGAGCATCCTCCCCTGTCATCCACTTTTTGCTAGCGCTCTCCTGTCAGTGATCCCACCATACGCTGTTATTACATATCACTGTCTGTTTTTCTCGAGTTGATTTCGTTCCTTTGAGTTGAGTGAATCCATTGTTCAATATAACATTATGCCAACCCATTTTTTCTTTAGCAATGATTGTAACTAAATGCGTACCATTATGACGAAGCCCTCATATATAAGTGATTGAGAAATTTAATATATAACAACATTTTATAATTATTATTTGCTATATCTATATGGCCTTAACTGGCTCCCAATATTATCTTGGAAAACCTATGCGGACATAAAGATTATATTATCATTAACATATTATATTGTAGAACTAACACAAACCTACGCAAGGTTAGCAATGCAATATTTTTTATTTTTATTTTTATACCAGATCGCCCTGGTGGGCCTTACATGGTTGATATAACTTATATTATATATAT
>NW_027109655.1:106498-116707 GCF_000696795.3 Halyomorpha halys
GCAGCAGTCTGGGCTTCAGTCTTCGGGTTGAGGTTGGGTTTCCCAGGTTGTAGGTCACAGCTCCTTTAACTGTCGGCAACTGGGAGTGGAACTTCGAGAACCGATTTGTGATATAATCATCTGATGACTCCATTTGTAATTCGCGATTAAATTGGCTATTTCTTATGAATCAAGGAGCATTAACTGCGATTCTTAGGACTTTATTTTGAAAAGATTGTAGTTTTTTCCATTTCGTGTGGGATGCCGCTCCCCAGACTTTACAGCCGTACATCAGCAGTGGCCTGAGAATTGTTTTAAAAATAAGAACAGTTGTTTCTGGTTTTAGTTTGGAATTTCTTTTTAGGATAGGATATAGCATTGCTAACCTTGCATAAGTTTGAGTTAGTTTGATGTTGATGTAGTGATTCCAGGTAAGGCGGTGATCTAGGTGAATTCCCAGGTATCTTACTGTTTCACTGGCAGGATTCCATTTCACATTTTTTCCTTTGAGGATTAAATCCGGTGGATCTGGTGGGCGTCGAAGAGTAAAAACTTTTGAGTAGCAATGCTATACTTTATCCTAAATAGAAAATCCAAATTAATACCAGAAATAGCTATTTTTATTCTCAGGCCACTACTGATGTATGGCTGTGATGTTTGGGGAGCGGGATCCTTTACGAAAAAGAAAAATTACAATCTTTTCAAAAGAAAGCTCTAAGAATTGCAGTGGATGTGTTCCTTGATTTGTAAGAAACAACCAATTGCATTGGGATTAGAAATCGAGACAAAAGAGGATTACATCAAAAAAAGGTTCATGAAATTCCACTCCTAGTTACTTAGCAGTGACCTACACTTGGGAAACCCAACCACAACCCGAAGATTGAAGCGCTGGCTGCTGCAAGACATCCTGTTATAAGTTCTATATTTATCAGTTCTGTTATTGTTACTCTAAAATTTTTCATATTTTTCTTAAATTAACTTTCTCTTTTTCCTATTAGAAGTCAATTATTTATTTTACTAAATCCATAAATGTCATTGTTTTTGTAATTAACTTTAATTTTATCTTCTATTAAGAATTATTATTTTAATCAATTTATTTTATCTTTTTTTTATTAATAGTATTGTATATAGTTATGGGTTTCTTTTGTATGAAACTATAAAAATCAATTGTTAAAAAACAAAAACAAAAAAAATGGTACCTCTTACATTAACCATGCCCACCAGTATATCTGATATTAAATCAAAAGAAAAAAAAACATTATATTGCTTCGCTGGAAAGATCTGGTCGATTATGAACATGTTTTCTTGAACAATTTTATCTTGTATTAACTGTTGTTTTATATGATAAAAGTCATATAAAATATATATACGCGTATATAAAATAAAATTTAAAACTAAAAATATCAGCTAAAAAAATTTAAAATATAAAAAACTTTATTGAAAAGGTGTAATGCCTAACTAAATTGGGTTGCTATATTCATTGCGTACTGCAATTAGTAGAACAACTGTTTTTATATACTCATAATATTTATTAAAAAAAGTATAATTTGTCTCAAATGAACAATCTTAAACATGTGCTGAGAATTGCAGTAGATTCCATATGGTTTATAAGAAATAGCTAATTACATTATTAACTATTTTATTAAAAAACGGTTTACAAAATTCCACTTCTAGCTAACGGCAGTTGTAGGTACTGAAGGTGACTGAAGTCTAGGCTAAACATCATTTATTTATTTTTATTATTATCATTATTATCGTTTTATTTATTTATCTTCTTCTTTATTTTTGTCAAATTATTTTTTCTGTTTAAGTCAATTATTCATTTTATCAGTCCGATAAATATGTTTTATTATTTCTCTTTCATTCTTTAATTACATAACTATTATTATTATTATTATTAATTTTTAATTGTTATTTATTATTTATAATTGTTCAATGATTATATCAAGTAAATACTTAAGTTGCCTTTGGCACCCCCCATTATCAACTGTTCTTTGATTTTTATATTATTACTCATTTTTTTTCATTATTTTCTTAATACTCTCCAAATATAATTTATTTCTCAAGGTAATACATTATTTCTATATAAGATAAAATTTATATGAAAGATGATATTGTAATAATATGTATACATAAGAATCTAGTATAGTTTTGCATATGGAAAACATTTTAACAGAATTTAAAAAAAAACATGACAGAACACGGATGAAAAGTTATAAATACAAGCCTAACGGGGAATAAACACATTAAAATAAAAGTAATAAATATAACAAGTGACAATTAGGAAAAGTTTTAAATTTAAGAAGTAATAAATCTAAACCATAAAAAATATATTCAAACGATAAATAATTAAAATTGACTGTTTCTTCATTTAAGTTGTAACATTAAATTTTAGAGCAGCTGTTAGCGATAAAAAATATTCAAGTCACTAATAAAACAATACAATTTTCTCTCATTTTTTTTTTTTTAAATTTAATAATATTTACTTTCATCCTTCATATAAATCTAACTAAATCGTTCAAGAATGAATAACTTAACATTTGATTTATACAGATGAATTTTGGCTCTTATTACCTTACACAAATGAACAAAATTTGTAATTTAATTTGCCTACGTTGAGTTACTCATTTGCATTGACTAATCAATCTTATAAAGACAATAGTAAACAAAAATTTAAAGACTAGTAATCAAATAAGAAATAATAAAATAAACGCTTAAAAACAATTTATTTTGCAGTAATAGTTGGTCTATTAAAAAAAAAAATTACTAATTCTAGTCTAGATTCTTGTTAAAATTAAATCGTTTAATATGTATTTCTATCATTTAACTTTTATTTTATTATCATTTAATTTGTATTTTATTATCATTTAATTTTTCTTTCTATCACTCAACTTTTATTTAATTATCATGTATTTTTTATTTTATTAACATTTAATTGTTATTATAGTGTCATGTAGTTTTTATTTTATTATCATTTAATTTCTATTTTAGTCTCATATAATTTTTATTTTATTATAATTTAATTTTTATTTTAATATCATGTAATTTTTATTTTATTAACATTTAATGGTTATTATATTATCATGTAATTTTTATTTTATTATCATTTAATTTTTATTTTATCATCATTTAATTTTTATTTTATCATCATTTAATTTTTATTTAATCATCATTTAATTTTTTCTTCTCTTTTTTTAGTCTGCATATATGGTATAGACGAATACTCATAACTCGAATACTTATTGCTCTTAATTGTAACGGTTGTATTATTATTATTATTCAATAAAAAGTAAATATCTAATTCAACCTTAAATGACATGATTCACAAGGCAAATACAGAACTTTATTTTGAAAATTAAATATTACTGATTATCTCTGCTTTTAATAAACTTGAGGAGTTTTATTTGTTATGGATTCTTGTCTCTGGCACAGTTATTCAATGTAACTAAATGTTTTAAAATTGGATATGAAAAAATAAAATCCCATATTTTTGTCCACTGTATAACAGTATAATAAAACTGTACGTCGTTTGGAAACAACATGCATAAATGAAAAAGACTGCTTGACAATCGCTCCCAGTAATTGATATTTCAATTTTAGTCCATTTGCAGACAATTTAAACAATTACCAATGCCTTGTTAGAGATGGTCCCGAGTTGACGTTTTGCGATTTTACGATGCTGCGTTCCCTTCAAATTGGCTATATTTATTTAACATGGGAGGAAATTACCCATTAGGGCTCTTGATTCGACAGTTGATCAAATATTCCCTCTTTTGATTGGCTAAATACAGGCATTTCTATTTAAATACTGTTATTTTATAAATATTTTCGCATCAATAAATTAATATTTGGTTAAATAAAGAAAAACAAACTTTTATTAAATAAGCTTAATAATGAGATGTATAAAAACATTTATCTAATATTCAGCATTGTTGATAGAGAATTCCATAGTTTTGTTTGACTATAGAAAAACAAAAAAGAAAAAAAAAATCCAGTAATAAAATAAACTTTTTTTATTTTTTTTTATTTTTATTTATTTAAGTGTTTCGACCACTCGGGCCATTTACACTTGATTTACAAATTCGATTACAATTGGCATGTTCATACAGGAGAAATACAAATACAATTGAAATTACAAGATGAGAAATTTACATACATACATGACATACAATGTCAGTTGAAATTACAAAGTGGGAAATTTACAATCACAATTACCATCACATGTTAACAACTACAATTTACACTTCACAAATTTATAACTGTTGTGGAGTCTTCTCTGATCATTTCCTGTATACATGAAGAGAATCGGTGAGACTCCAGAGCTACCCTGTAAGAATGTGCCCAACAGCGAGATCACTTCAGCAGCATCTACACATCGGTTCATCAGAATAAACTTTATAAAAGCGTAACAGCAATTTACAAAATGACAGCCCTGTGGCGAAACGTTGATTGACAATATATAGTTTTCTTTTACTACTTTGATACCTTTATTGACCGCCACCCGGACTACAATTATTAATTTATCATTTAAGGAATTGTTTGTAAACGATTCCAAATGATATTTTGTAAATATTTATAATATGTTTTTTTTTTTAGATATTGGACTAAATTCTATAACGCTAGTATTTCAGAGGTGATTGATACAGGTTGCTTACGGTGGAAGCTTTACCTGACTGAGGCATTCCTTGGGATTGAGGTTAAGAAAAACAGCTTGGGACTAGATATTAGCTCGACTAATGGGCTCCTCCAAGCCTTCAGTTTCTCTTTTCTTTTATTCTCAGGATCCCGCACCTCTTTGAGCAACCCTCGTCTAATTTTCTTTTCAGCTGACCTACCATTTTTTTTTTCCTTTTTGAAAGAAATAATGTGGTACAAGTGAGTTCTCGGCTCAGTTACATCACGATTTTTTGATTATCATTTCGTAAAATTCTGAGATATTTAATGAAAAAAACTGAGCGCCCATCACACTACTTCAAATTACTAAATAAATTGAGAAGAAGTCACTTAAGTATTATTAATCAGGATAAATCTCATCTTGAATGAAATTCGTAAATAGACAAGTAAATGTGAAACCTTACTTTTGACATAACAACCATGAAAATATTTTATTATTTTTTTTAATTATTTATTTATTGTAATTTACAACTGTACAAAATACAATAAGTAAATATGTAGTAAGTTTCATACAACTTGAAAATCTTGGGAAGGAACCACCCATTGGTGGTACTTCAAACATTAATTTAAACTAGAAGGTCTCGTGGCCATCTTCTTTTCAGACGCCTCGGAGGATTATCAGGGATTGTTAAGGATGAAAGATTAAGAATTAATGGGTTAGGATGGTTAAGGAGTTTGGAATAAAAAGACGCATATCTGGTTTGGGTCAAATCTGCAACGAATGGGATGTTAAGGTCTTTATGAATGAGTTTATTTGTGACGTAATAAGGAGCATCAAGGATTTTACGTAGGATTTTGGATTGTAACGATAATCGGAATCTACGAGCAGTTTCTTGTCGTTTCCATGAAAATATAAAACCAGATTCTCCGCTCAAGGCCTGAGCATCAGTGGCTAGTGCTTTCACTCACCTTCCACAGGCTTTTAAACCAGTGATGTGGTTGAGGGAGGAGCACTGGGATCTTCCGGAGACCTGGGCCCTGTTTCATAATGAAAGCTAATAGTATTAGTTGATAGTACAAGTGTAGAAACTAGTGTGGTAATAATACTAATACTTATTTTTTTCATGATAGGGATGGCTATTAGTGATATTACAGGAATTAATAAATACTAAAGTACAACTTACTATTGTACAAGTCTATGTAATTGAATTAAGATAAATCTACAAGATTAATAGTATTAGTTTGTACTTTATTATGAAACAGTGCCCAGGTCTTTCCTCCACAAGTGGGAGAAAGAGGAGAGCTCGGTTTTTGTTTTTGTTTAAGATTTTATTTTTAAATTAAATTTTGTTTATTAATTTTTTTTCTCTTTTATTTCTTATTTTGAAGTCATTTAATTTATATATTAGTAAATATGGCGAGAATGAGCTCTTATATTTCTTCTATTGTCTATAAATATAAAATATAACGTAATATTCCAAAAAAAAAAAAAAGAAAAAGAAATAGAGGCACACTTAAACGCCAAATTCTTCCATATTTTGTGTTTATCCATTTTTTATATCAAACAAAAATGAGAGGTGAATATTTTTTTTTTCAAACTAAATTCATTACTAAAAATTAAAAACTTATATATTGTTATATTTTAAGCCTTAAATACAACAAAAAAAAGTTCTTGGACTTTTTTCTGTTTTATTCTTATTTTACGGTTTCTCGAGATAGAAATAATGAATAACAAATTTTCTCCTGCCAGTAACACAACAGTTTATTAAATAAAACGAAACCATATATGCGATTGCGAAAGATTGATCTCGTCTGTTTCGAGGTCTCTATTTTCCTTTTTCTTTTTTAAATATTGATTCAAATTCTTAAATATTTTATATTTTCCAAGCATTGCTACCAACAATAAGAACTGGATTTTTATATTTTAAATAATATAAATTAAAAGTACTTAATAGAAAGATTTTTTGAAATTTTGCCATTTAAAATAGTTTAACAAGGCAAACTATTTTATTGAAGAAAATATCTGGCTGATATTGTCAAGAAAGGTACAATAGTAGTTTTTATTTTTATTTTTTTTTAACCGTTCTAGTGCTACCTTATTTGCGACTTCAAATTTTACTTATGTAAAGCTATTTCAATAAAAATACAATATTTTACTGACGTTTTGTCGGTTATTCGTATGCCGATAAAATACTTTATTAAAAAATACATATATTCAATTGTCACCACCATGATTAACCAATACACGGAATGTTAATTAGTTATTATGTTGGGGTAGAAGTCCATATGATTCAATTAAACTTTCATACAATCAGCTAATTATTAGATATGCAGCAAAACGTGAAGGATCTGATGATCCTTATTACATTGGAGATCAACGTATCATACGCACAGAGGCACAATCCGGGCAAAACATCCAACCACCTACTTAATAATTCTAGGAAATTCAAACTGATGGTTGATATGAAATGTAGTGATAAGTCATTCATACAACTTAATTAAATTACATTATATTAATATGCAGCTGTGCCCTGGAGGTATACTTTGGATTATTCATGCATGTTTTATATAAACGATGAGAAAGTGAACAAAACCTACTGATAACCTAAAAAAAATCCGGAATTCTGAGGGAAAACACAAGGCCTGAATATAAAAAAAAAAAATTCTCAGAGAGCGTCTCTGATTTGATGGCTACGTATCTTGGGTGGCCAACATTTCTGTATATAAGATTTACTTTTTATCTTATGAGAGTGTCGCGATCAACTTGTCATATGAGTAATCTAAGGGGGAAGAAGGGGTGTGAAATGACAGTATGCATTCAGAATCAGGAGCATTCCAGCGAGATAAATGTGGATAAATAATATACATGTTAAAAACTATTTTTTAAATTACTTCAAACTTTTTTAAAGTTTTTGAGGTATAGGCTCATGAAGAAAATAAATGTCCAGACCCAAGTTTTGATAGCAGCATTCCGTACATGTGTTACCTAATAAATCGATTTTCTGGCACTTTTTTAAGATATATTTTTACTGACTTAAAGCGCAATTTAATTGTTTCATCAAATGTAATGTATAAGTTGTACTGTTTGTTTGTAAATAAGAAAAAGTTGTTATAAAGCTGCACAGTATAGCTGATAATTTGATTTCAGATTTCACTTTCGCGTTGTTTTTTTTTGTTTTTTTTTGAGGGGGGAGGGCAGGAAAATGTATCATGAAATAATCATAATTCGAATTGTACTGAACTGTATTGTTGATGTTTACCTACGTAAAACATCAACAATTGGACTCGTGAACAACATTTTGGCCTCCCTGCTATATAACGTTTTCCCTTCTCGGAATACTATTGAAATAAACTTGGGATCAAATGCACTATACAATTATTGCTAACACTCTTCTGATTAAAATGGTTTTTATTTTATTTTGTGTATAATTTAACTATATTCGGATTGAGCAGAGATTAATTCACGTAGAACAGCTATAATCTATAGGGCAACTTTAAGAAAAAGTACTCAATAAATTAAAATGACAAATTGTTATAAGAATACTTATGTTTATATTTCCCATATCACAGCCCTCGATGAATGGTGTCGTAATTTGAGGATTAAGATAAATTCCAACAAATCCCATCAAATCAACTTTACCCTTCGTCCTAAACCTACCGACTGTCCTACAGGTTCATTTAATAATGTTACTCTTACCCCTGTCAAACAGATCCGCTACCTTGGACTACATCTGGACAAACGATTGACCTGGATTCCTCACAAAAAACTGAAAAGACAGGAAACTGCACGTCGATATCGATTATTACAGCACTTACTAGACAAACGGTCTAAACTTCCAACTCATTACACTGACTGATCTACATGACTGTAATAAGGCCAATCTGGACATACGGAGTTGAGTTTTGGACCTCCATTAAACTTTAGAATTCCTCTCGTATCCAATCTCTACAATCCAAAATCCTTCGTAAAATCATACATAAAGACCTTAATGTTCCATAAGTAATCGATCTATCCCAAACCAGATATCACTCCTTCCATTATAAACTCCCTAACCACTCCAACTCTCTAGTTTCAAACCTTTCATCCTCTTCCATTCCTGACAATCCTCCGAGGCGCTAAAATGTCATTAGAGTGCTACAAATGGGTGGTTTCTCTTCATGCCTGTAACACTATATATTTCTGGATTTTACTTGCAGAGATTGATTTGTAAGGGGTAGCTTTACGATGTAAAAAAGAGCTTTTTTATTATCTCTCTTTATCTGGCATTGCTGCAATACGAAGTTCAGCAGAATAAAGGTATGGAGTATACGAAAACAATAAGACTTTAAAAACCTAGACTATAGTTGTTAATTGAATTAAATAATAATTAATACACAAATAATTTAGTAGTCCTCTCTATCAAGTAAAAGATTGGAAGAACTTTCTCCCGACTCGGTATCAACTATCTTAAGATATTCCAAACTGGTAGGAAGAACTCTTGAAGAAAGTCTGGGGGAGGTTTTGAAAAGCCTGTTTGCCCCGGATGGAAGAGCGATGAAAAGATTTTCCTAAACAAGATGGTAAAAAAGTCGAGTAGTTAAACGCTTTAAAGAGACCATTGCAACAAAGTTGGAAACGACAGCATTGCTTCCGACAGTAACAAAAAGGGAAAAACGTGACTGAAAGCTGGGGATACAGAAGTTTGAACAGCTTAAAAAAAAAAAAAATGAATTTTCCGAGCTTCCTTTGCAACAACCAGTTAATCGAAAATGGCCTGTTACGTCGTTTTAATTAAGAAGTTGATCGAGTGATCGAAAACAAGCATAGCCTACGAAATAGTCTTTAAAATTGAAAAGACGAGGAGATAGCCCAAGGGTGATAAAGAATTACACGTTTTATTAAATTATTACTGATATAAATTCAAAAAAATAATTAACCAAGTAAAATATTGTAGGGAAACTATATTTGTAGGTTAGATTAAAAAAAAAATCTGTTTTATTTTTAGACATCAATAATATATTGCAGATATACTATATATATGTTGAACTATCTTGGAATGATATTTTATAATGGAATATAATAATTGTATAACATATAATGGAAATATTTTATAGACTATTGATGTGGGATGTGCTGACCGTTAACTGGTCTGTCATGTGCTGTTATTTGAAAAATTGATTGACCAATGAAATTCGCACACTAGTATAACTCAAAATAGGGATTAACGTGTGAAAATTTCAGATTGTTAAACATTGTCCCAAGGAAGATTCAAGACTTCAAAATTTTGATTTAAAAAAAAAAGAAATTGAAAAATTGTTGGGTTGATATTTTTTTTATAGGTAACTAAAACCTCCAAAACATTAAACTTGAGATTAGATTCTTTTTGGCTGATGTATGCTTAACAGAAAATTAGTGAGTTTGACCTCACAATCGAGGTGAATTTTGACTGTTTTTTCTGTATAAAAACGGTTTTGTTTCATCAACCAAGGTTACACCAGCTCTGAATAATTTAAGTTAATTTTTTTTTTAAATTATTTATTTAATGTAATTTACAACTGTACAAAATAATACAATAGGTAAATATGTTGTATATTTCATATACACTTGAAAATCTTGGGAAGGAACCACCCATTGGT
>NW_027109655.1:118462-120175 GCF_000696795.3 Halyomorpha halys
TTAAGTGAAGGTGAGTTAATTTGGAATGTCCAATTCTTACTCTTTATTATTAGCCTTGATAGGAGTTTTACTAATTAAATAAAGAGGATAATTAACAAATTAATATAGTTATATAGGTTACGAGCATTGTTGTGATAAATTGTAACAAATAAGTGACTGTGATAAAGAATTTTAATTTTTGTTTAAATGTGAAAATTTACTAATTTGGTAATTAGGTATAATGTAGGATTACGCTTATTAATAAAAAATATATGTTTACCTAATGGTTTAATGTTTCAAAGAAATTGTTGAATTTACCTGGCCATAATAGCCTGCATGAAGTTGTGTTTTTAAATTATTTAGTTCAAAAATTGTATTAAGGTAAGATAAATTATAAATAATAATGTTAAGTAATTTGAATAGTTGAGGATCATAGATGTAATAAAAGCTGTTTTGTGATAGATTGTCTCTGAGGATGGCCGGATTGGCCGAAACGTCGGACTTGTAATGAAAATAAAAGGTTTTGAGATTATAATGGATAAAATTTTAATTATTTATTTAAACAAATTTTTTATTTCTTTCCGAAGTCGGACGCTTCGGCCAATTCGGCCATCCTCGGGGACAATTATTCACAAACAGCTTTTATTGTTCATATGATCTTTAACAAGTTTAAAGAAATGACAATATTAATTATAAATAATCATACCTTAATAAAATTTTAGAACCATATCATTTAAAAAACAAACAGGCTATACTGCCCAGGTCATTAATTTCAGTTCACGAATTAATTTTTAGATAAATTGTTTTGAGACAATTTATTTATTTAAACAATTATTTAAAACGGTACTAATAAAATATCAAAAATAAAATAATTCGAATATCAGTTTTTTTTTTTATATTAATCATAATTTTGGATTGGATGATACCATTACTTTTGTACCAATATCGTTTTCATACTTATTTCAGAATAAATAAATATTAGCTTTTAATAAAATTATTTTGTGAGGAACTTAGTGAATTTAGAGGATGAAGGGGAAGCTCATAGAGTGTATGCCAATGAGAAATATGATATGAGAAGTAATTGGTGAACTTTGAAATAATGTTATTTTGTTTAATTTCATTATTTTTTATCAGTTCTGCTTATGAGGGATTCCGCTGCTTATGCGTAAATATAATATCGAATATAATAAAATGAAATAAATTTAGTTTTTTTATTACATCATTTTAGTCTTTTAAAATTCTAATGTATTGATATATTTGTTTTCAAACAAACGCCCCTAAAGGCATGTTATAAAATTATAACAGAACTTAATCGTTTTCGTACCTATAAATATGTATGAGCTTTAAACAGTAATCTGTAAGGATATCTAATCACCCTTATTAATCCACTTAATTGAGATGTTAAGCTGATAAAAGCAAGAGTCGAACAACTGAGGCATGTAAGAATGACAGACTGATAAAGGCGATCAATCAGTTGAGTTATTAAAAACATTTTTCTTTTGTCTTAGCAACAACCGATTACAGCATTGTTGAGATATAGAGAGGAATAAATAAGAATTATCTATTACTGCAGATGTGTACCCCTTTTGTAATTTTTTTAAAAATTTATTTATTGATATTTACAACTGTATAAAAAATACAACAAGTAAATTTGATCATAATGACATAATGATATGATACAGGATGTAGAGAAACTACCCAGTAGTAGAACTCTAAAAACAGTTTACAATATAA
>NW_027109655.1:121530-122824 GCF_000696795.3 Halyomorpha halys
AATGAGTTTATTTGTAACGTAATAAGGAGCATCAAGTATTTTACGTAGGATTTTGGATTGTAAGGATTGAATGCGGGAGGAATTTGATGGTTTGGTAGATTCCATGGTCAATTCCATATGTCCAAATTGGTCTGATTATCGTAGTGTATACTAATTTTTTGTAGTGAATGGGAAGTTCAGAGCGTTTGTCAAGTAAGTGTTGTAGCAATCGGAATCAACGAGCAGTTAAAGTCATAATTTAAAAAAAAAAAAAGGCAATAGTCTGATACCTTTTTAATTAAAATGTGTTGTGCCAGAACTCTACCCATTTTCAAGATTAGCCGTTTTCCAAGCAAAAACATCTAGGAATTAACCAAGTTATATTTGCATTGTAATTTATAGATAATTTAAACAAAAAGTCGAAAATACACATAGAAATTATAAATAAAAATTGAAAAAACATATAAGATGTTGGAGTCGTGTCAGGATTTATTCGTTGTGTAATATGGAGCATTGAATTGTTCTAATGACTTTGGACTGAAAGGATTGGATGCACGTGATGTTCGAAATATATGTTAAATATTTAATAATAAGTATGGGCAGGGCCATTGTTGGAAGGGTGTGCTCATTGTACATTACACACTACATAATATATTGAACTCAGGTCAAGGTCACTGGATATTACAGTGGTCTAAAATTGGGGGGGGGGGGCTAAGATCTCATAATATCAGCTAAAAAAACACAACCTTTCCACCTGATTTTCAGGTCTTCATCAGTGCTATAAAAACAAAAAGAGATCATTCAACCAACCATCATTCAGAGAAAAAATAAAATAAATAATAGACTAATGAATTTGGAAATATACATAACAATGAAATGAAAATATAAACTACTTGATTGATAACTATGGAACTATGGAATAAGACTGTAGTAGATTGTTAACATAATTATTTATAAACATATAAATGTGAGTAGTAAATAAATGATGGTAAGAAAGTTATATTTATGAGTAAAATTAAAAACCTTCTTAGTTATAGAAATTAACACAAAAATTAGTTAAATTAAGAATGATTTACCCTTCGTCGTAAACCTTCGTCTTGCCCTACAGTATCTTTTAATAATACCCCACTTATTCCTGTTGAACAGATCCATTACTTAGGACTAAATCTGGACAAACGACTGACATGGAACCCTCATACAAGACTGAAAAGACAGGGAACTGCTCGTCGATTCCGACTATTACAACATTTACAAGACAAACGGTCCAAACTTCCAATCCATTACAAAAGACTGATCTACATGACTATTATAAGGC
>NW_027109655.1:124164-132696 GCF_000696795.3 Halyomorpha halys
TTTATTATATCTTATTATTGTATCTCTTTTTTTTCTGATTATACCATGCATGTGTAATTTATATATGTTCGATTACGGATTGATAAGTATGCTGTGTGAGATAGCAACCTAATGTATTTAGGCAGCATCGATAAATAAAGTATTTCTCTCTCTACGGTCAACTATTTTCACCTTATTATTTTGTTAATAATTAAATATTTACATATTCATGATTTTCTTGTGAATAATGGAATATTATCATCCCATGTCATTTTTTATGTTACCTTAGGGTTGATATCTTTTTATTCATTAAAAAAGACTGAATTTCAATTGTGTGTTGTCACATAAAATGAAGCAGGTAGAAAACAGAACATTTCAATAAACTGATTATTATTTTTAGCTCCTGGTATATTTTCGGATCGGCGATTCAAAAACATAATTAAAATTGTCAAGAACATGAATCGCGTGAGTATTTATAAGGCTTCTCAGTTAATACAGACTGGTTAAAACATTGCCCGGTTCCGTTACGCGTTGAGAAATTGCGAGAAGTGATTCTGAAATGCAATGAAACGCAAAACGGATTAAGTATTAATTGAATGTGTCAATAGTGGCCCCCTCAGTGACAGGTTCCATATTTACTACATCGGTCGTTGTAAATCACTAAACCAATTCTAGTTGAAGGTTAATAGTCGAACTGGATTGGTCAGTCTTCTCAAAATGTCGGACCACTCCTTTATAATGCCATGTGGCAAAGGAAAGGCATCACCTTTCTCTCCTTAATTACCTTTATTTTCCCATTAATTTTACCCTTACAACCGTGCCGATTTGGCCAGAACCAGATACCAATCCTTCCATAATAAACTTCCAAACCAACCAAACCAAATCGTTTCTAACCTGGCTTCTCTTTCACTACCTAATAATCCTCCTAGACGTCTAAAAAAGAAGATGGCCTCGAGATCTCCTTTAGAAATGTTTTTGGAGTTCTATCAATGGGTAGATTCTCCACATGTTTCTATCATGGCATAACATCACTTACAGCAAATTTACTTGATGTGTATATATGTATACAGTTGTAAATATCAATAAATAAATTATTAAAAAAAAAACAAAAAAAAAACCCTTACAACCTTAAATCATGCACTATTAAATTTCTGTAAATAAATTTAATTTATTTACAATAGTATAAAAATATTAAACTAAGCTAATGTTAGCTGATGTGATTCCTACCTACTGCATTGACAACATCTTTTGATTATAGATAATGATGTCTGTTTATTTTACCTAGTAGAGCTTGTGTAATGTATCTTACTTTTTTTTTCTTCACCTATCTTCAATTCTATTTCATCATATGTATCTATCATCTTCATCAATTCCACCTATCTGGATATTTATCTTTTTCAATCTGTAAAGTTCCACCAGAGCAAGTATCATCATATCTTTCTGTTTCTATAACCCACATTGTAATAGTAATAGTAATTAACTAGTTCCAATATTAATTTAAACTAATAGTAACTTGTAATCACTACCTAAATCTACTATTGTTATTTATTAATATTTAATGGTTATCCTCTTTAGGTTAGTTTTATTTTGTTGTATTTATATCCTATTAGAGTCTTTTTATTTTCACTTATTTTCTTAATAAATTTTCTTTTTATTGTTTTAATATATTTTTTTAATCTTTCTAAGAAGTTTTCTTATGTTTTTATTTTTCAGTTTTAGAAAGCATTTTATCATTTCCTGTAGTTTTCTATCTTTTATAGCTTCTATATTATTTATATTTATATTAAATATTCTTTCACCTATTATTTTATCTTTATTGTCTCATCTATGTGCAGGAATATTTAAATTTTCTATGTCTATTTTTTTCCCCTACCAACATTTAATAACCCCAAATTAACTAGTCCTAGCTTAATCTGGGCATAGAATAAGTCCACAGGACAATCAGGCTGTAGCCCCAAGAATGTATGATAAATAAATGAGGGATGTGTATTACATACACTTTTACAATCCGTTGAGCAATGTGTAGGCCAAGTGGAACGAAGTTACACGAGTATGGTGCAATGATATAGGGAAACTTGATAAGACAGCAAAGAAATCCGAAAACTCAGAAAAGAAATTTACAAGATCTCACATCGTATTGAAATGTCGAATTGTAAAGACAGTGTTGTGATTTCTAACTTTGCCATTGGTAATTTCCAAACGATTTCATTCATTTTTTAATCATATTTTTTTTTTTATGAAAATGGCAAAACGATCCAACACCAGTCAGCCTCATGATGTATGCAATAGTGAACACTAGTTGAGAATCATGCACAAATCAACCTGCTATACAGATTGGGAATTACTTCAGAATTTGCTATACAGTAGATTTAAGTAGATTTTCTTAAATTTATAATAAATTTTCTTTAGATTGTTCTTAAATGTCCACAATTACATATAAATCAAATTTCGTTACAATGCCTTACTTGGTTCTATAGTTTTACTATATAATATCACGAATCGAGGGCGTACGTTTTCGCAAAAAAGTGACGTCCAATTGCTCGTAGGTAACATCCGAAACGGTACCGAGTGCAAAGAGTTAACAAGTAATAGGAGTTAAAAAAAAAAAATTTTAATATCAAGAACGGTCCAAACTTCCAATCGATTACAAAAGACTGATCTACATGACTATTATAAGGCCTATTTGGACATACGGAGTTGACCTATGGGGCTCCACTAAACGATCTAATTCCTCTGGAATCCAATCCTTACAGTCCAAAATCCTTCGTAAAATCCTTAATGCTCCTTACTTTGTCACAAATCAAATCATCCATCAGGACGTCAATGTCCCCTATGTTGCCGATTTGGCCAGAACCAGATACCAATCCTTCCATAATAAACTTCCCAACCACCCAAACCAACTCGTTTCTAACCTGGCTTCCCCTTCATTACCTAATAATCCTCCTAGGCGTCTGAAAAGAAGATGGCCACGGGATCTTCTCTTCTAGAAATGTTATTGGAGTTCTATCAATGGGTAGATTCTCCATATGTTTTTTATCATGTCATAATATCACTTACAGCAAATTTACTTGATGTGTATATATGTATGCAGTTGTAAATATCAATAAATAAATTATTAAAAAAAAATATCAAGAAGTGCTCTAGTTTCAGATAATATGCTAACTATTAAATAACAATAATTTTAGTCCTTACTTATTGGATCTGGGAACGTTACCGAATTTTTCTTGTACCCTGCGTTAGTTATAAGTTAGTCATGAAAATGGTTAGTTGTTGAGATTAGTGAGAAATTCTGATCCGATTCCTGAAAAAAAGATTTGTACGATTGTATTTCATACTCACTTTCATAGGGGTGACAATAAAGCTTAAAAAAATATAAATAAATAAAAACCAGGCTGGGTGGGGAAACGAAACCCTCCTATGTCTCGTATATGCGAAAATAATTTTCAATTCATATTATGGGGTTGCGGCCTACATGATTTTGGGATAGCAATTAGAAAATTTTGAATAACTGCATGGCTGGGCGTCTTTTTTTTATTTTAAGGCATTTACCACTTATGGGTTTACATACATACCTTAATGTATGTATTATGTGTATAACTATTGGAACATTGGAGCCTGTGATAAAATTTAATTAATTTTATTGTAAATTTTAGAGTGATTAAGAAAATCAAAAAGTTTATCAATAGTCTGCTTGTTATCCCAGAAAATGGAATAGAGGTCTGCTGGTAAATCGTTTGGCAGTCTCTTAAAATGTGTTTAATGCTAAGTCGCGTTAGGCAAGTCTGACATAAAGGTAGGAAATCGTGGGTCATAAGATAACCGTGGATCAGGCGCGTATGACCTATTCGAAGGCGCATCAAAATCACCTCCCCTCTGCGCACTTTAACCAAGGGGAGATATAATTTTTTATTTCCTTTATTAATTTGTCCACATTTTCCCCATTTTCAATTTAATTATCTTTTTAATGAGGCCAATTGAAGTCATCGGCAGGCATTGACGTTGAGTCTCTGTAAGTGTCTTAGCTAATCTGTTCTTTTTTTTAGATTCGACGAAGAAACAGTTCTTGTTAAGCCTTTTACTCCTCCAATACAACATGGTCTAAAGAGTGATAGCTTCTAGAACCTTCGCTATAGGCAATCTATGACCTGAGATGCTTGAACTGAATTATCTTCTTAATCCTCAAAGCTAGATTATGTGGTGGAGCGGGAGAAGATAGCTTAGTCGTAATGTAAGATCACATGTTTCTACCTTCACGTTATATCACATTTAATTAAAATTTAATAAATCTGTGTAATAAATTACCTTTTTATTATGGTAAATGGTCAATTATTAATACATTTCACAAAAATACCTAAAATTTGAATAAATATTTCACTAAAATGTAAACACTTCCTTTGCTATTCTGATAATTACTTCTTCCATATGTTATAAAATAATTATCATTTCAAATTATATTAATGAAGGTTCATCTTCTAGATTTATTGCCTTAAATACTTTTTTCATTAAGTAGATTACCAACGCGAGGTTCAATATAGTGATAGAAAACGCAATAATGGGTTAGATCGTCATTAAAATTCTAAATATTATGGGTTGGTAATTATATGGGTTATATTCAATAAAAAATTAAATTATGGGATTACATTGCATTTGACACATCTTAAAATCACTGTATGGGATATGGGATGGCTCTGGGGTTCTCAGGTTGAGATCGTAAACATTGTATATAATTTATTTTACTTTATATGATTATGTTCATTTTATTTTATTTTTTAATTTAATTTTATTTTAATTTATATTTATTTACTTATTTTATTTTACTAATTATTATTCTTTTTTTTAATTTTGTGTATGAATGTATTCAATTACCACTATTACTCGTTGCCAAAGTTTATAACAGATTGTAATACTTATCAATAACTAAAGTAACCATCGGTAAAATAACTGTAATTTTGGTACATGAATCAATTAATTCAGTATTCATTTCTAAATTTAGTATTTGTTTATTTATTTATTTATTGATATACATAACTTACATAAAAATACATCCTGTATATGTGTTACCATTGTAATGGTATGATACAGACTTGTGGAGAAATAGAAGGGGAAGGAAGGTTTGAAACTAGTGGATTTGTTTGGTTAAAGAATACTGACGTCTTTATAGATTATTTTACTAGTAAAAAAAAATAAAATAAAAGGGCATTGAATGTTTTAGATTTTAATGGACTGAATATGGATGGAATTCGATGAAGTATGAAGATTTATGGAGTTATTAAAGCAGTCCCGGGTGCCACTCGATCGAAAGTGTGTATTTTTATCGATACATACATAAAATAAAAAAATAAAGACTGGTTTCAATTTTTTTAACAATCATTATCATCACAATAATCATTCAGAATTTTTCCTCGCATAAATGTTTTGAATTAAAAGTTAGAAAATATGAATAAAAACCTTTACTTATAAGAAAATACATAGACAATATCATGTTTATTGGGAATAAAGCCACATTCGATATGTTATTAACTAAATTGAATAGTTATTGTAATCAAATAAGAATTACGATTGAAAAATCGGTAAATATTGGTCTGGGATATTTAGATATTACTATCATGTTGAATAATAAGAAAATATCGACAAAATGGACGAAAAATGTTATTAATAGTAACGTAATATTAAATTTCGGTTCCAACCACCCATATTGACAAAAGTTAGAAAAACCTAATAAAAAGTGCCAAAGATTTGACATACAAATATTTATTAAATGATAAAACCAGAAATTTATCACGTTTTATCCTTTAATAATAACTAAAAAAAATTGGTATAATAAAAGTGAAAAGAATATAGATAGGTTCTTAAAGGGAAAATGCATAAATGAAAAGCCAAATATAATGAAAATGAAAAATGCTGGGACACTAAATAAAAAGAGCGAGGAGAATAAAAGAAGCTATCTTCATCACAAAAAAATATTAATAGGGTCTTAAATTTTAAGACCATCGTGGTAAAATTAAAGAACCATTATGCAGACATCATTAGTAAGTTAAACATATAATAAAATGAAAAAAGATAATGTGAAAAAAATAAACAAAATTTACTCCAAGAAATAAGAAGGAATAATTGTATTATTCCGTGCTAAGGCTCTACATTTTATTTTAAATGTTGTATGTTTGTATTGAGTATTTATTTTAAGCTGGGAATAGCACAAATAAAGTAAATAAATTAATATACCACAATTTGTTTTTTTAATTAAAACTATTACCTTAAATAAACATATCTTCAAATATCTCATTTAAACTGTTCTCCTTATTAGTCATAAATATATAAACAATAATCATTTACTGTCAGTTTTATAATAATTTAATACATAAAATTTCATATATATTAATAAATAAGAAGATCCAAAACCATTTACATTTACAAACCATACAAATTATCTCCTACCTCTATTCAATAAAAGATGAAAAATCTAATAACAATAAATATTTAAAAATACAATATTTTTAACAATATTAAAATTATTACACTACTATAATAAATTTATTCCAATAAAAAAAAACCGATGTTTAACACTAAATGTAAGGATAGCCTTGCAAAAAGATCTTTTTACAAAATCCGGATTCTTCTCCCCCTACAAATTACAATACAAATTTCGAATTGTGTTTGTGGCTATAGTGCACTTGTTCGGCCTCCACTGGCTCATTACCAGTGGGAAGTAGAGCTCTACTCTACCCGGCTCAAAGATTCTCAGGTTGATACTATAAATGTTGTATATAAGAGTGTAAATGTGACTAGTGATTATTTTTTATTTTATTTATTTGTTATTATTATTTTATTTTATTATGTTCATTATCCTTCTGTTTGTATATATTTAGAGAGAGATTTTATTTATTTTTATTTTAGTATGAACGTATCAATAAATAAAGTTTTGGAAAAATTAAATTGTATTGAATCCTAAAGATTTTTGTTATCATCATATCCAATTATATACACGAGACTCATCTTAGGGAACATAAAGTTGGACACTCCTGCTGGGTTAGTGTTATGAAAAGAGTTGACCAAAATAAACTTTATTTATTTTTTTAATTATTAAAATAAAATTCGTCGAGGTAGTAAATTCATATTTTATTGTTAAATATGGCATTTCCACTGCCAAAACAATGCGTAATTTTGATTTAGGAGCAAATATTTAATTACTGCATGCCAAAGTTCACTTTATGAATTTTATTAGTGTAAATTGGTGCTTCAGGGGAAAATATGCTCGTTATTCATGTTTTCATAATTACATAATTAAACGGCAACACGATTTGCATAATTAATTGAGTATGTTTATAAATCATTAGTACTAATTTTATGGTAAAGGTTACTGCATATTCTGTTAGATTTTTGGTTACAAATAGGTCTTCTTATACCCAATAAACTTTCCCATAACCTAAGTATACTTTTACATGATAAATGATGGGGTTATAATACCCTTAAATCATTAATTCCCCTTCCCTTAGCTTCAGGATATCCAACACCCAGAAAAATTAAAAAGCGATTTATTAGCTTTTGAAAATTTTTGCGAAGGATTTTTCACATTGAGTCTTTAATCTAATTCTCTTTTATGTAAAGCTTATTTATTCTGATGACCATTAAAAAAAAAAAAGAAATATTATACTTCTTATAATTATGCTTTAAACACATGTTATGTCATATATAAAATTTTATTAGACAGCTAGCTATACCGTTAGATTTATACAATAATAAAACATTTGCAGAGTTACAAATGTATTTTAATTGATACTGTTAAAGCCCAAAAGTACATTTTTCTTTCGTTAGTTTAATTTAATTACTTCCAATTGGGTTTGTATTTTTTGTTAATTATAAGTTAATTGCTTTTTTTAAATAACAATTAAGTTTTATTTTGTAATTAAAATTACGTTAGAATTTATAACGTAAATATAGTTAAGGAAGGAGGCTTGTTGTGATATGCGTGAATAATATAAATACATCGCTGCAGTTCGGCACATACAACAACATTGGCATTTTGTTTTAAGAAAAGCCCCTCGCCCCAACAGATACAATCTTCGTTTTAGACACTGCTCAGAAGATCCAAAATAGAATTTCCATTAGATCACTTTACAGAAAATTTCATATAATATTTTATTGCAGCTCTAATGCAACCGCATATTCATGTATGTAAGTACACGGAATAACTAGAATAACATAAGTTAAGGAATTATGTACTTACGACAGTATCTGTCTACTTGACCTTCATGATATGTTGTGGTACAAAGTTCATTTTTGAAATTCGTAAACCCAACTTAATAATAACTAAATAATAACTAATCCTTAAGAACCAACTTTTGATAGCATAAAAGAGGTGACTAAATTGCTACAACGGTTTGCAAAAAATTATAAAATAAATTCGGCACATTAAGTCTTGAATTCACAAATTCTTAACCAATTTAATCCCAACATTAGTGGGACTGAAAGGGTAAAGGTAAATTTATTAGATTAATGTTTATTAATATATTCTTGTTTGAGAGTGGTTTAGTTTATTTAAAAACAAATTTGATC
>NW_027109655.1:134271-135796 GCF_000696795.3 Halyomorpha halys
TGCGATTCTTAGGACTTTATTTTGAAAAGATTGTAGTGATATCTAACTAGTAATGATGAATTACTTATTAGTAACTCGGACATAATGTTACCTTTTTTAATTTATAAGCATTAACTGATAAATGTTCAACTCTTTCTTTTAAATTATGTCAGTGCCATAGTGCTCATTATCTTTAAGTTTTACCAATAATTTGTTTAGGATTAATTGTTAGATAAACGAATGGATATTAGCATTGGACTAGTCTTCAATATCACAATTTTTGTTCAAAATAAGAGAACTATATGACATTTCAATATTGAATGCTTTCCTGAATGCCTCATCTGACAATTCAATAAAAGAAACATGTACGTAAACGGTATATGTTCTAAAAATAAAGAAAAATCAATCCTAGTACAATATATACTCTGTGTGTATACAGTTATCCTTTCGAACCCACTGCCCCAATGGGGCACTCAATATGATCCCTCATAAATCAAATAAAAAACAATTATATAGGACAAAGATCACTTCCAACAAATGGTTGTTTACTAAGAAAACTAATGTACCTCAATTATTATATTTAAAAAAAATTTTTTTTTACTTATTATGTTGAAAATTCTAATATCTATACTGGAGCTGTAAAAAAAAAAAATAACGAAAATAATGTTGAAGCATTGATTGCAAAAATTATCAGAAGTGAAAAAAATATATTAATTTATCATAATTTATTTCAGCAAAAAGAACAATTACATTTTTGGGCAGTAGGATCAGATGGGTAAAACAAAAATAAACAAAAAACAATTTTATTTACAATGCATTATACACAACAATGTGTAATATATATTACCTTCTTATTCTTAAGGGGCAATAATAAATAAGAATAATAAGATATATAAGAATAAATATAATTTCTTATTTTAAATACATATATACTGTTCAGCTTAATCTATATTCAATGCTAATTACTTAGAAGCAAGTTGGGACCGTGAAACTTGGCCGGTAAGCGATGGATCATATCCCGCATGGCATCTAAGCCAACCTATTTGCTGATCAGGAAGTAACCTAGATTCTGAATTTATTTGGTAAACCTAAGTACTCTTTTACAACCTCATCTTACAATATGATATACATGATGTACAATATTTTTCATTTTTGTGTCGTTTCTTATTGAATTTATTTTCGTCTGTCCCTATTCTATTTTTTTCAGTAACATTTTTTTCAAAAATATATATGAAAAGTATATTGGAGTATTCATAAGAAACTCATGGACTGGCAGCGAATCTCTGCTCGATTTCGGGGTTTAAACTTTTTTCTTTTATTTCCTATAGATCTTTCCTAGGTGATCCAGTGTTAACTTTAATAAAGATAATTTCTTCGTGTATTATTTTTAAGGGGAATAGACTGGAAGCTATTGATAATTCATACAAAAAATTGAATTCTAAAAAAAAACGACATACGGAGTTGAGCTTTGGGGCTCCACTAAACCTTCGAATTCCTCTCGTATCCAATCTTTACAATCCAAAATCCTTCGTAAAATCCTCAATGC
>NW_027109655.1:136141-176982 GCF_000696795.3 Halyomorpha halys
AAAAAATTTCCACATGTTGGTTTGATTTTTCATCTCGTTTGCACTCAATTGTGGAAAATCGTAAAACATTGTTGCTGTTTTTTTCCACTTATGTCTTCGAAATCCGTATGTATGTATTTGTCTAAAGATCTGATTTACTATCAAAATCCGTAAACTTAAGAAGAACATGAAAATCCGATTTCAATGGAAACTCAAGGGAAATGTATACTGGAAAAGGTTGGACATTTAACAAGAAACATGAAAGATAGACCGCATACAATGAAATCCATTTTAATCAGGAATATACCTAGAATTATTGATAATTAATTAGCACCAAAATAAAAAATATGTTATTTATATGTAAATATTTAATGCATTGACAGAATTTTTTTATTTAAGGTCTCTTAGAAGCCTTTAGGCTATGTTATCATCCACTATTTATTTATTTTTTAAAATTCTAATGCACCATCATCAGGATATACGCTTTAAACAAATGAACAACTAAATAACTTATTTAACTCCCTAACCACCCAAACCCACTAGTTTCTAACCTTTCTTCCTCTTCCATTCCTGACGATCCTCCGAGGCGCTTGAAAAGATGATGGCCATGCGACCTGCTAATGTAAAACGTCATTAGAGTGCTACCAATGGGTAGTTTCTCTACACGCCTGTAACACTCTAATTTAACTGAGATCAAATTTACTAAATATATTATAATGTACAGTTGTAAATAGCAATAAATAGATAAAAAAAATAACATGTTTAATGAAAAAAATAATAAATATAAATATGAAATTATGAACAGAATATATGGTAAAACTATTGAATTAAATTTATCCCTTAACGCTTTCCCTCTCTGGATCCGTCAATGAGTTACAGTGCTTGAATGGCTATGTTAATTTCGGATAACTTGGGTTTGCGGATAATGGAAATGTGAAGCGGATCTAAACATGAGGCTTCGATGCTCCATAAGGCTGGGCTATTGACCCTAAGCTTTATACACAACAGCTCGATAGAGAATATCAAGTTATAAAACCAAACTCGTTGATAACGCAGCATAATGCAGTCTTCTGACAAGACACCGTCTCTGTAATTTGATTCAAGACTTGAATTAATTTATTTTTGCGTTTTTATAAGAACTATATAAATATCGAGTAAATGAAACATGAAGAAGGTAATTTTTATATTTTATATCCGGAAGAAAAAAAAAAGTAGAAATTAGCTGCTGTTCAGGGTAACCAAGTGACAGTGATGATGGGAAAAATAGTAACCACTAATTATCATATAATAAAAAAATTTTATTGATTTTAACTCCAAACAACACAACAATGGTGCAATAATGAATATGTACTGAGCTATTATATTGTATGGGATATATTAATAGTAATAAAATAATAGGGAATGATATTATAACTATTAATAAATAATGTCGCAATAATAGAGGAATTGTGAATAATAACCCTCTGCTTGTCAGAATTAAACTGGAAGAGTGTCGAAAAAAAACTGAGAGTTGCGCAGTAAGTGAAAGTTAAATTTAAGTTTTTAATTATTGTTAGATAGCACAATTTTTATGCTTATGTGTTCAGGATAATTAATTTTTCATCTTACTATTTTTTTATTTATTCAATACCAGATCGGCCTGGGGGCCTTCCATGGTTAATATAATTTTTTTTTTTATCAATTTATTATGCGGGATATAGTCTTGTTCAAAAGACACCCCCTAACTATACACAACAGCACAAATTTAAAAAATAAAGATAAAATAAGTAGACAAAAATAATAATTCTTGAAAAGTTAATAAAAAAAAAAAAAAAGACATTCATAGACCTATCAAAAGAAACAATTGCCCTCTATTGAGAAAACAATAAGTTAATAGGAAAAAGGACGAAGAGAAAAAATAAAATAGAAGTAATTTCAATAATAAAATTGATATATATAGAATTTATAATAGAATGTCCTGCAGCAGTCTTCCAGTTGTGGTTGGGTTCCCTAAATTATAAGTTACTGCTCCTTTAACTGTTTATTTTATTAATTAGTAATAAGATGTTATTTATATTTATGCAGTACTTTAATAGTTAGGCTATAAAAAAAAAGTATATTTTACATTCATGCTTTTTTTCGGATTAAATGATATGATTTAAATAGATATAAACTACATAATGCTACTATAGTATATAGACTATTGTTTGCTTACTTATTAAAAGTTCTATATCGTACTAGGTGTGGGTAATTTACTAATTACTTAATAATATTTTCTTATATGAAGTAATGGATTAATTACAATAAATTAATTAATATGTTGAGACTAATGATTAGTGAAAACAGGACTGTCAACAATAAACTAATTACGCCCGTCACGCAATTTAATAATTACCACATAATGGACGTCATTATTAATTTTTTTTTAGTTTAAATTCATTCCAAACATGATACCTTACGTGGTTAAGAAATGTTTATGCTAATTACAATGAATACAAGTTGATCACTTTGCTCCACTGATGTCAAAAGTTTCGTGTTGCTGGATGTGACTCACACGTGACAATGAAAGGTGCGAAGGGCCTAAGAGGAAAAAAAGAAAACTTTACCTCTTCATCGGTTGTAAAGTTGATCTTATTATTATTTATTTATTTAATCCTGGTGGGCCTTACATGGTTAATGTAAGAGGTACATAATTTTTTTTTTAACAATCAATTATGGGGGATATTGTACAATACTCATACATATGACATCCCTAACTATATACAATGTTATAAATAAAACAAAAAATTAAGATAAAAGAAATAGCTTAAAATAATAATTCTTAATAAAAGATAAAAGTAAAGTTAATAACAAAAACAACAATGACATTTATGGATTTATCAAAATAAATAATTGACTTCTAATGGGAAAAAAAAGTTAATTAAAGATAAAGATTAAGAGTGAGAGAAAAAAAAGGAAGTTAAGATAAAATAAATTTTTAGAGTGACAATAACAGAACTGATAAATATAGACTGTATTACAGGATATCCTGCAGCATCCTGGGCTTCTGTCATTGGGTTCTGATTGGGTTTCCCAACTTGTGGGTCACTGCTCCTTTAACTGTAGGTAATTAATTGGGAGTGGAACTTCATGAACCTTTTTTTGATGTAATCTTCTATTGTCTCAATTTGTAATCCCTGATGCAATTGGCTGTTTCTTACAAAACTAAGGAACATTCACTGTAATTCTTACGCCTTAATTTTGAAAATATTGTAATTTTAAAGTTGATTTGAAAAATATTCCTATTTGTATATAGATTGCTTCTTCATTAAGTGTAACGGCACGTGTGATCTTAACGTTGTTCAAATTCTACCTGAGATTAAGAAGTGAATATAAGCTTCAATTACAAATAACTTTTTTACCCAAAAATTCGCTCCAGAAATGTGAGATACTTTGCTTCAATCAGTGAAATTTGTTGTTATTTGATAGATTTTATACATAAAAATTATTTAAATTTAAATTTATTTAAATAAATACTCATGTAATAGCAAACCATTTCAAATCGTTTAAAAATATATGAAGATTATTCGGATAACATTGGTCTAGATTCGGAGCGAATTCAAATTTATTTAATAATTTTTTTTTTGTTGTTGACTCTACTTTTATTTCAATAAATATATGTTAAGAATGAAAAATAGAACATCAGTCTTTTCCATATTTTTTAAAAAAATTTCTACTAGGACTACACTGTATTCATAGGTCCTGATATAATAATCAAGATTTAAATATATTGATATTATTATTGGTGTGGAAGACCGTGGAGGCCCAAGGCTTAGCGCGATATATTAAGAAAATCACGTGTTTCTTGACGTGTTTTTTTCATAGTGTGGATTCTTCACTCCCATGCCTAACTTTTGTGAGTACCACCAATTGGTTAACGGGCTTCACAAATGCGCGGGGAGGGGAGGAGGCTGTTAATGAGTTTTTTATATTTTTATGCTTGAAAAAATTCCGGGTAGGGCCGGGTTCGAACTCACAACCTTTGCGTTGATAGGCGCGTCGTCCGCTTTGTTTCAATCTATCTAGCAGCCCTGACGATGCCCTGTAAAGTCAGGTGAAACGTTGGTTAACAATAAATAGTTTTCTTTTACTAATTTGACACCTTTGTTGACTGCTACCTACTACAATACAAAATAATGGTTTGAAACGATTGTAGAGTTTGAAATTTAAAGACGTATTAAAGATTCAATTGTGTTGAGTTTATTCTCCCTGCCAGGAAGAAAAAAATGTATTGTTTATATCAGCCTTTAACAGAAAATTCTCATTTATCAAGAAAATGAGGTCACTGAACACTTATACATTGTTTTCTCTTTATTTTCCCAGAATGATGAAATTACACACAAGCGGTGTTCAGTAAATTAATTTATTTGAAGATATTGGTTACGTTTCGACACGAGCTGGATGGGAAGAGGGACGCTCTACGTAAGTAATTTTGGTGTCGTCTGTAATTGAATGGTAATTGGTGTCGAATATTTGGCCCGAATATGATCTCACGTGTACTAATATGGTTCCCTCCATTTTGAAATGTAACCACTTTATATAAATCAACCATTATTTTTTAATTACTTAGTTATAAAATTTACAAAAAAATATATTAAATATATATAACTCCACGAAACACAAACCTAAGTTATATTTTTCGCAAATTGAATAATCATATATTATTCAATTTGTTTTCTTATGTTGAATAAGAACAGATATTGTGGGTTGTATGTAATGAGTTTAAATTTATACAAAATGTCAAAAACTAAAAGTTCCTAACAATGAACTGCCCATTTTTTTTTTACCTTGTAATTCAAATGAAATTTGTCTTTAAGCATGCTTTAAAACTGTTGTATACGAATTTTCATGGTATCCAAAAACTATTTTAGTCGGTCCACTTCGCTACGTCATACGGTTCAAGTTGATTTAATAGTGTGTAGAAATGGACATGCCAGACACTTGTATATTTATTCTGAACCGGCCAAGTGAAATATTTTTTTATTTCCATTTAATAGAAATCCATTTTACACACTGTATCACTGTAAACCCATACATCATAACCATTAAACGTTATAATATTAATATTATTTATACAGAACTAATAAATTATTTTTAGATAAAATTAATTAAAATAAATTGATGAGGATAAGTAAATTGTAATCGGTAAAAACGGAATAAAAAGATTACCTATTTCACCGTTTACTATTTATTAGTACTATTTTATAGTATGTTAACTTGCTTTAATTTGAGTGTTTATCGACATTTCTACGTCTCATGTTTCCTGAGATTTCCAACAATAAATTTTTAAAATATTGATTTTTCAGTACATTTTTTTATGAAATTTTTTTAATGAAAAAAAAGTCATCAAAAGAAGTACTGAACATAAACAGCTCCATTAGGACTCATATTTTAGCAAATTTACTCTACTTTAAATGATGTTATGTCAGGTTTTCTAGTGTTATATGTACTTTCAAAGATATGCAACTCGGAATGAATAAGTATTTTTTTAAACTGTATTCCCTCTAACTGTACTTAATAGACTTATCAATTTGCACTAGTAATTATACATAGTTTTCAATTAAGTAATTAAAAGTTGGGGAGAAATAATTTAGTTTTTTCTTCTCTTGGGCTCTTGTACTATTATGTCAAAGTGTTTCCTAATGACCAGAATCATAACGATATTACGTTTTACAGCTGTTGATTTCAGAATTTTGGTTTTCGTATAAGGCTTACGACGTAGGACGAATAGTTTGCACACAAAAAGATTATTTAAACATTGTCATGAAGGTTAAGCTGAGATGCTCATGATGAAAGAGAAGAACGCTTAATGATGTTCAAGTTTTCTTGTGCTATAGGTAATTTCAAAGATATGCAGCTACGAATGAAAAAGTATTTTTTTTTAACGTTTAAAAACAGCCGCCATTTTGTATTCCATCTAACTATACTGGGCAGACTTATCAATTTTTACTAGTAATTATAGGTAGTTTTTATCAGAGTAATTAAAAATTGGGGTGAAATAACAGATTTTATTTCACCGGTCTCTTGTACTAATTTAGGAACAAATTTTTTTTTAATTGATAAGTTTTTTGTAATAATTCAGGTGAAGATAAAATGTATAGTATACTAAAAACCTGTTTAAATAAAAAAAAAGTGAAATTTTTAGCTTCCACAAAGGCATAATACATCATCTAAGGTATGAGCAATTATAAAAAATAGCTAGCCTAATTTTTTTTTTTAATTCTTTTATTTAATTATGTCTCTAAGAAAGAAAATTATTATAAACCTAACTAAAAATCCACCTAGGATAGATGAAATAATCAAGGACATGAATAAAAAATAGTATAAAATATTTTATAAACACAATATTACCCTTGGGATTTTATGACTTTGTTGATGTTACTGGATCATATCTTGAAAATTTAATTGAAAAAAAAAAGTTATGAAGGACTTAAATGACGTTAATGTAAGTATAGTCATAAAGGTTGGTAAGGTTTTGTCAGAACTGGGACTTGCTACCTGGGTGTAGGTATAGAGGCAATAAAGACCGAAGTTATGGCAAAGGATGCCATAATGTTTTACCACCCAGGCCGCAGTAAACAGCTCTTTATTCAATTTAACCTCAGTATCTAACTACTTACTGCTCTTTATGGTATGTAAGTCATCCAAGAGATGGGTTCTCTCTGTAGGAATCTATAGGAGTAAGGTCCCAAAGAAAAAACCAGTTTAGTCGGAAATAACTGCAGGCTCGAATTCTTGAACTAAAGAAGAAATAAATCTTCTGAAAAAAACAAGCAAAACAGCCCAAAGAACCCAATAAATTTATTCAAGTACGGGATACATAAGTAGAGCTATAAATTTTATTTCTTGTTTGTATCTATTTGTTATTTATTAATTTATTTTTATTTAATGTATACTTATATATCTATCTATCACTATTTTTATCAATTATATAAACATTTATATTGCGTATGTCCCACCAAATGAAGTTGGGCATCACATCTTTGTTGTTTTTAAATAAAATTGTTTCCCTCATTAATTACTTTTAAATCTATGCTTCTCCCACGGTATAAAACACATCTATATTAAGTCTTTGATTTTGAAAATAATTTTTCAAACGGAATATATTTTTCCTATTGAACTTTTTCATAGTTCATACATTACTATTAAAAATCAGAAATTGTTAATCACTTAAAATACAATAAATTAATGGTTTTTCAGTGAAAATTATTTTGGAAATTCAGCACTTAAGCCCTGTCAAATTACTTTGACAAGAATACAATATAGCTAATATTAAACCGTTCAATTTTACACAGACACTCCGAATTAATTCAAAATATTTAGAACGTTTTCGAGAAAACGGCTAACAAGAGTTAAAATTATTTATGGCATTATATTAAATTAAATGATGTTTGATTATTTTTTAATAATAATAAAACTAAGTTTTTTACAAAATATTAATACATACATTTTAGAATTCCTGTGTCAGCAATACGATAAGATGTGACCTAAATGTAAGAAGACCATCAAGAAATATCAGAATAAAAAAATTGTTAAAAAAATTTCTTTGAATGGTATGTTAAGAATAATTTATATTGCAACTATAGTCATGGCCTAAATGTATGAAAATGGCCGATAATTGTTAAAAACCTTGGGAGAAATGTCCTAACAATATATAAAATAATAAAAAAAAAAAAAAATGGAATTAAGTGATTCATAAATATATATAATGTATTCCTGTGAAATTCCATTAAAAAATAGAAATATCTTTTTTTTTTTAAATAATAAATATTAAATATTAATGAAAGAATCGTCTCTAATTGTATTAGAAACATAACCTCATCATTTTCTATGATTTACTCACGAGGTCTCAAAAGAAGTAACCTCAGAAAAAATTTGTAAACTTTTGTAGAATTAATGGTCTGGAAGCCTGTTCATACTACAGAAAAATACGACATAATGAAGAAGCCATTTTTTTTTTTAATATTACATTCCCTTTCAGATCAATGTTTTAATCTATTTAATATTTTTTGAGAATTCAAATTTATTTTATTTTGTTTTCTCTTGACCCGGTTGTCTCGTCTAGTCGACCAAGTATTGGTCGGGAGGAAAATTCCAGCACTGCATTGTCCACATCACAGATACTGTCACCCGTTTCAACAGGTCTCACCCCCTAACAGGACCTATCTCACTTTTCGGGCCATTTACTAGCAGTAGCACCAATCTGAAGCTGAACGAAAACAGATTATAACAACTTTCAAATAGAGAGGTTAAAAATTGTTAATCACTCAGATATTCAAATAGTATCAATAAATATACAGTGATGGAAGTCTTTCGTTTACTTCAGCTTGTTATTAGTAATTGTATTTTGTTTTTAATCGATCAAAATTACGTATAATTGATTCCTACTTCGCTGACAGAAGAATCAAAGTAAATCATTTTTTTTTTTTTTAATAATTTATTTATTGTTATTTACAACTGTATAAAATATATACAACAAGTAATTTTACTGTAGGTGGCACAGTGTCATGATACAAACATGTGGAGAATCTACCCTTGATTCAACTCCTATAACATTTCTAGAGGAGATCTCGAGGCCATCTTCTTTTCAGACACCTAGGAGGATTATTAGGTAATGAGGGAGAAGCCAGGTTAGAAACAAGTTAATTTGGGTGGTTGGGAAGTTTATCATGGAAGGATTGGTATCTGGTTCTGGCCAAATTGGCAACATATGAGATATTGAGGTTCTGATGGATGACTTGATTCGTGACAAAGTAAGGAGCATTAAGGATTTCGTAGGACTGTAAAGATTGGATTCGGGAGGAATTTGGTGGTTTAGTGGAGCCCCAAAGCTCAATTCCGTATGTCCAGATTATAATAGTCATGTAGATCAGTCTTTTGTAATGGATTGGAAGTTTGGACCATTTGTCTAGTAAATGTTGTAATAGTCGGAATCGACGAGCAGTTTCCTGTCTTTTACGTCTTGTATGAGGATTCCATGTTAGTTTATATAGTTTTTCAATTATTATAAAATTAATTAACCACTATTTGGATTAGTTTAGTCTTCGTTCAGCTCTAAATAGTTTTAATGTGTCAATATATACCTATAAAAATAACTCAATATTGGCTTATAAAAGTATTTATTATCGAAGCGCTGTCACATTATTCATTAACTTTTTGACTAGTCTCATATCCACGTATTACATCATTATTAGAAATACATTGGTCAGTATCAGCTTTTTAATAATTCACTAAATAGATCTATTATATTTAAATATATTAATACAAGAAAATATGAGAAGGTATTTGTTAATGCTTAGCAATAGGTAACGATAGTATTATCGTTTTTAAAACGAATTTTAAGGTTATATCTCAATTAATGTTCCGCATTAGATGTTTGGCCTAAGACAGAACTAAAAAAAAAAAAAATCATAAAATGTAAAGGAGCATAAAAGGATTCATAGATGGCCAGTTCTTCTTTGATCTAAGAGTGGAATAATTGTATAAACAAACAGCACTTATTAATTTTAGATTAAAAATTAAATTGCTCTGAAAACGGAAGAGGTGGAATAAAATATACCCCCTTTCAATTATTTTTAAATCATTTTAGAAAACATCCTTTAAATTTGATACATTTATATTATTTGCTAAAATTTTATGTTAATTAAAAAAAGTAATAATAACAATACGTCATAACTAATAATAAGAGTTATTATTAATTAATCGTTACATATAATAATAATAACGGTGCCTTAAATTTTAATTAAGAATATCAGTGTACTGCCGGACAAAAAAACTTAAGAAGTAATACTAGGGTTGTAAAAGAATATTTATTGAAATGAAAAATTAGAATCCTTTGTTTGACATCTAATAAGAGTTAGTTTTACTTTTGCATTTCATTCAATAATTTTAATTTATTTTTTATCTCTAATGCACTCTGATAGTCTTCAAACTTGACAGGCCTATCGAAGACAAAAATATGTAAAACGTTGGTTCTATGACGTTGACTCTCATTAGCTTATACATGATGTGGTTTGATTTCAAGGTCTCGAGCAGATTTTCGAAACACGTTTTTGAAAACAATACTAAATTTATTTAAATGTGACCCATTAAGGGTCAGGGGCTCAGTTTTTTTTAAGGAAGCACTGTTTTTACAAGAAAGTGATTTTTCAAGATCATACTCAACCACCAGATTTTTCTCCAATTGAGAGTACCCAATTTATAGAGGCTGGGAAGGCTCCTGAACCAACAGGGTTTACTGTAACCGAATAAATAATTATTTGCCGCAGCCAGATTCGAAGCCTGGTCCTTGGAGTTAAGAGCAGTGTACTTTACACACTGAGTTACCAGGCTCCCCAAATGTGCATATAAGATTTTTTTTTTAACTTTATTTATTGATAATATTACAATCTGCCAAAAATTTGAGCGATGGGTAATAGTGATAATTGCACACTTGCATACAAAAAAATAAAATAAAATAAGTAAATAAATATTTAAAAAAATATAAATATAAAAATAAATAAATGAAATGAATATAATAAAATTACCTAAAATAAATTATATACAACATTTACAATCTATACCTAAGGATCCGCGAGCTCAGACATGAGGGTTAGAGTAAGGCCCTTGGAGACCCCAGCGCAGCCCTCTCACCGCGTCACTGGTAATGAGCCAGTGGAGGCTGAGTAAGTTCCCTAAAATATACAAGAATTAGAAACGTCCTTGAAACAGATCCGATGGTCGCTAGTCCACTACTGAAAACTGCAAAGGAAAAGTGAGATATTTCCATTTATCCTAAATGATCGGTAAATAAATGTTTATCATTAATTTAGAACTACTCGACTTAAATAGACTCTGATTGATCGCTTCCTATTCAACAATAATGTAATGTTAAGAAAAAAATTAATAATGAAGTTTTTCTAAAAATTCCTGTTAAGAAAAAAAAGGGGCTTGCTCATAAAAAAACCTAACAAAAAAAACATAAAATACGAATTTTATCCTATTTTCTAAAAAATAATACCATTGTATTATAATGAATTAATAATAATTATTTATTTATTGGACGTATTAATTTGTTTTTTAACAATATTTTTTTTAAACATTAATAATAACATATTTATTCGTTTATGGGGCAACCCCCGTACAAATAACGTTAGCCTGTAAAATACATGAAATAGATAATCAATTGTAGTAATTTTAAAAAAATTATGAGTTAAAGATCGTTTATATAAACTAATAACAAACAATATACCCAAGTTCGGCTATCCACATTCGTTAGAATAAAACAGTAAAACAAAAACGCCACTTCATATTTAATAATATTAAAAAACAATACCTCTTGTTGGGACGATAGGTGTCCAGCTCTAGGCAAAAGGTTTTGGGTTACATATATATAAAAAACAGTTTAAGGTCCAATCCTGAGGATACAGACAGAAATTCATACAACTGATTTCGGCTAATATCGCTTAGCTTCGGCATGTATCGGATTCGGTTCTCATGAGACGTGGGGCAATTTGTCAAAAAATGGAAACAATCTCCCAGGGGCGTTCCATCACAAGCTGGACAAAGCTTCTGTGGGTTCAAAGTATATTTGTGTGGACCGACAGTTAGAGTAATTGCATATTTACCGGAAAGTCGTAGTTGGGCAATTATTCTCAAGTGAGTTATAGGGCAACTGATTTTTAGGTAGCTTTGAGGAGCATCCTTTTTAATACCCTACCGTAACACGGGTTATAGGTCGATTCTCATTATAACAAGAGGTCTTTATCCTTGAAAAATTCCCTATATCTATCCAAGATCTCTCCCATTCTAATTTTGATACTTACCTTATACTTAAGTAGTATCGGGTCAAACATTCCGAAGCTCTCCAATATTTTTTTTATCTGCGTTACACAATTATATTGCAGACTCAAACGGTTGTTACTGTCTAGCTGCAGTAGTTTTAAATAACATTGTTTCACGAAGCGAGTACAATTCACGTAATGTATTTTTATTAGCCAGGACAGAGAATTATACTATTATATTATGTATTTTAATCATATAGCCGAATAATGGCTATATAATATTTTCTTTAGCTATTGAGGCCTACTTTAACTTTCTCGAATACTGCAAAGACTTACAAACCTTACATACACGTTCATCCCCTTAACCTATAAGTTTTGGTAAAATATTTCTAAAAATGTAGTAATAGGCAATGCCAGTCTCACTAAATCTAAGAAGGAATCTGGAATAGTTTCAAGAACTAAACACTGGTGAGTTCTGCGAGGAATGTGGATTTAGTGACAATACACAAATACTGCAGTGACATCTGCATACCACAAACTAAATATACTTATATAAAGAGAAATGTGTGAAGTAATGATTCTCCTGTTGTTTGGGCGTATAATTTAATTTCCCTTTGCCTAAAAAATAAAATAATCAATTTCTAATTTTCTTTGAAATCGTTTTTAAGCAGTTTATTTTCATATTTAATATTATATCAATCTATTTTAAAGAAGAATAAATTAATGTGGGTGTAAAGAAAACGAAAAACTTTTCTTTGAATGTTTTTTTTTAGAAATGAAAGGATCCCTTATAGATTTTTTGCCTTTCAAGCTCATCTATGTTGAGCTAAAGCCAGCATTCCATTCCTAAACAAAATGACTGGAGCAGAGTTAAAAGGAGAGAGGAAATACTTAGTGATGCACCTACCCTATTAAGAACTCGCGGGATATTCTTAGAAATCTAAAATCCCAGATAATATATCTCAAATTCTCTGGGTATCGTTAAAATGGAAACAATGTCTCCACAACTAACAATGAATTTCGTTCCCTCCTCTATCGCATCCAGTAATTTTATAAATGTTAATAGACAAAAATTAAAGAAAAAGAGACTCTTTTTTAAAAAAATTAAATTATATATATATAAAGATATCCTTTATATATAAAATTTAAGAACTTTTCGGCTTATATTTTTGAAGGTAATCGATCAGGATTATTCTAAATAATTTATTTCTTTAGTGGGTATTTTTTATTTTTATACCGGTGCCTACTTCTTGATACAATAATTATTATTTATCCAATTACGAGCCTGTGCTGTGTTGACCCTACAACAAGTAGATTGATGGATTCATTGATTGAGTACTAGGAGAGTATAATTCTACTTAGACCTGGGAGAACAGCGATATGCTTGGACATAGACACTTCGAGAGACTACTTCAGACATAGCCGTGCAATATAGGTAGAGCTTACTGTTAATCTATAAGTAACCTAGTTGTAAGTTTATTGAATGACTATGTTACTTGCGCGAGCTAAAGTGACACAATATGGACATGACTTTAGATTACTATTGAAGTTACCTCGAGTACTCCAATTGCTTAATAAATACCGAATTTTATTTTAAAATATCTTTATTGAAATTTACAACTGTATATTACATAATACATTCATTAAATTTTATCTTAGTTAAAATGGAATGTTACAGGCGTGTAGAGCAACTACTAAATTGAACTCTAATGACATTTTACATTAGCTGGCGTGGCCATCTTCTTTTCAGGTGCCTCGGAGGATTGTCAGGAATTGAAGAGGATGCAAGGTTAGAAACTAGGGGGTTTGAGTGGTTAGGGAATTTATAATAAATACCGATTTAAATGTAATAACTTTAGTTGATAATTTATGTTTATATCTTTTAATTAATTATAGTTTCTTTACATACATATAAATTTCTGATAAAATATGACTTCTTCATATCTTTTTTATTATTATTATTATTTTTGCTCTACAATCATACAAGAAACCTGGCCTCCTCTACAAACAGCCAACCAATCTCCACATTCTCTAGCTCTCTCTTTCTCTCTCTCTCCTAAATTCAACCACCTTAGATCCTCCTCCACAACCTCCAGAAATTTGATCCAAGGGCGTCTTATTTTTCATTTTCCATCTAGTATCCCATTGAGCATCTTCTTGGGTACCCTCTTTAAATGTCAAGTCCATCTTATTCGATCTCTATTCACTAATGCCACAATAATGGGTACCCCAAACAGCTCTTCATCCTCTCCAAATCTCATTCTCCGAAACTCCTCCCCATATCAATCGCAATACCTTCCTCTTCCAGAAGTTAAGTATCCGATCAACTTTTCTTATCAATTTACTTTACTATTCACTTCCTTTTCCTATTTGGAACTGTTCATGTCAAGAGTCTTATTTTCATTAACCTTCAGGTCTAGTTTAGCTGCTGCTTTTTCTGATTCATTGAATGTTCCTGATAATGCTGTTTGGGCTCTGAGTGCAGTGACAACATCATCTGCATATGCTTGATGTTGAGACAGCTTATTTTTTAACTTAAATAATATACATTTATATCGATAATTTACAAAAGGAAATTATCGTTGCTAACCTGTTTTCATTAAAATGTGGTTGGAATTGAGTAATTGTAAATGAAATTTGAACTCGTAATTAAGGGAGTAACTAAAAAATACCACAGGAGCCAATGTTTTTCTGATGTATATTAAATACGTGATCGGAGTTTAAAGTGGAAAGTTTCAAATAGCAACATGTAGACAGGAAAGTCTCCAGGAGAAAATATTTCTATGGTGTTCATAACAGAGCGAAGAGGAAGTGGTTCAAATAAAGCTCAAAAATTCTGATTCAGAGAACGTTCTAGATAGCAGTCGTGTCCTCGCAGATTTTTTCGGTTTGGATCTCGAAAATTTTTTTGAAGTATGTATGGAGCTTACTGGCACAGGAGAATAAAATAATAAATTGGAGCCTTCGAAAAAAAGGGTAATTTACTTAAAAGCCAGGTTTTTTTATAATCACCACAACCACCATCAAATAACATCCACGATTCAATGAACAATTCATAAATGTTATTTTATTTCCTAAACACCTTGTGGGATCAGAAAAGTAAAAACAACCAATAAAAGTTTCATTGAGAGGGAATTTACGAAATTTATATAATAATATATATACATAGCTTTAGTTATAACTAAAGGTCGAAGTCATATAAACAATGGTACAAAAATGAATTGGTATTTATAAAAATTCAATAAGAGCAAATATCTACTGCATAATTTATTAAATGTATGAATTTCTTTTTTACTTTTCATATTTAGCCAAATAGCCAAATTTAGGTTAATTGATTTTTATCCCAATTAAAATTTTAAAAAAATAATTAAAATATTTACTGGCGTAAACGTATGTAATATAAGCCACTATTAAATATGAATCTGATATTTGAAGCTAGAACTATCACCTAATGATAAAACATTTTGTACATTGGTAATTATTGTTTGATTAGTTTTATTCTCTACTAATTTTTTTTTTTGTATTTTACATTAATTATTATATTTCTTAAATGCATCAGTTATACACATTTTTATTATGGAATCGGCTATAAATTATCAGAAATACTTTATGGTATTTTCTATAAGATAAGTAATATTTCTTTCATAATTTTCCTCAGTATTTCGAAAATTATTAATTTATTTCTTAATTTTGGGACATTTTACTTTTTGTAAAAATACTTTTTTGGCGCTATTTATATTTTTTGTAAAGTTTTATTTCGATTGCAATCGAACTAATATTAATATTGCCTTAAAAAATCTTTATTTTATTACAAACGACTGTCAAATACTGATAAGAAATTTGTAACCTTTCATCAGTGAATGGTGAGATATGTTGTGAAACAAGATTTGGCAACGAAGCTACTTTTCTGGCCTGTCCTATTTCGCGATGATAACTTTCATCTTTGATACTGCTTATTCCTGTCTTGTTTTAAATTTTCTCCGTATTTAAAGTTTATATTATTTATTTATTTATGGAGGAATAAAACATTAAAAATAGAAACACCTATTTCTGTAATTTAGTTAAGTTTTCACTATACCGGGGGTGCGGTAGGAGCGTGGCAACGCACCAGTCTACCTTTTTTTTTTTTTTAATTTCCCTCCCTTGCCATTTCTGGCATTCGGGATACGCACCAGTCTACCAACCCAAAGGTTGTCAGATCGAGTCCCGGTCCTACACCCGGGCTTTTTTCAAGCATAAAATAATAAAAAACTCACTCACAACCTCCCCCAGGTATTTGTGAGGCCCGTTAGCCAGTGGGTGGCACTCACAAATAATAGGCGTGGAGTGAGGAACCCATCCTACGAAAAAAACACGTCAAGAAACGCGCGATATATTAGGATATTACATCGTGCATGGACATAGACCTCCATGGTCTGTCGCCCATATAGCGATAATAATACTAGTGGTGTCTGGTGACCATGAATACTGTTTAGATATTTTCAAGACAAGATTTGATTGGTTAGATTTCTTTAAGTTAAAGTAAATATGAAAGTAATCTTATTGTACCTTTATTTTTTATAGTGTCCAAACTTAATTTTTTAACAATCAAATTTTCCATAAAATTGATGTGTTGATAAAAGTGAAAGATAGAAGAATGTAATAAAATATTAAATAAAAGTTTGACAATATTTCGGTAACAGGTAGGTCGTTAGGGGAAGAACATAGCCAGGGATTCCCTTGGTGACATCACTCTCTGTCCAGAATGAATTTTATTTTATTCCAATTTCTAAGGCAGTCTTTTCCCGGGTACGGATTTCAACTTAAAATTTAATCGATTCTTCGTGTCGTCGTTTACTTGAAGAATTTAAGCCCATTATTCATTGTCTTCATGATATAATTATTCCTTCGTATATTTTAATGCATTTATTTTACAAACAGAGAAACTGTAAACCTTTTATAGTTTGGTAACAATAAACTAAATGAAATAGAAATTTACAAATTAATCCCTCGGGTGGTAGTTTGTTATACATGGCAAGCTAGGGGGTTCCAGCACTGGCACATTCTAGATAAATTTTAAAGATATTTAAAGTGAAAAAAATTAATGTATCTCTCTAGATACATATCTAGTTATATTTTAGTTCAGGAAACTGTTATCGCTTAGATACACCCGTATACGCTATAAACAAACTTTAATTATATTTTACAATGACTGGAGATGCCGGTTTTCCGCTTATCTCATATCCTAGCAAAAGAAATGATAAAAAATAAAGAGATCTAATTTTTCTTTGGATATATGCTTATGTGCGGTTGAAGCAGAAACGCCATATTTAAATGATAATCTTGATCTGGTATCAATGCGGTTCGATTTTCCGGTAGAGAGGGGAATTAAATTCAATTTGTTTTTTTTATAATTTATTAATTGTTATTTACAACTGTATACATCAAGTAAATTTGCTGTAAGTGATATTATGACATGATACAAATATGTGGAGAATCTACCCATTGATAGAACTCCAAAAACACTTCTAAAGGAGAAGATCTTGAGGCCATCTTCTCTTCAGACGCCTAGGAGGATTTTTAGGTAGTGAAGGAGAAGCCAGGTTAGAAACGAGTTGGTTTGGGTGATTGGGAAGTTTATTGTGGAAGGATTGGTATCTGGTTCTGGCCAAATCGGCAACATAGGGGACAAAATTCAATTTATGTTTAAAACCTTGGATGCATGATATTATCTATAACTGCCTGGAAAAAAAGGGAGATACCGTTTACTTGTTTGGAACCAGATGCAAGTGTTGTGAAATTAGAATTAAATATTTTGGGCAGCCGGCCTGCTCACCTAAACAATTTCTCAGTTTATCAGAACGGCCTTGCTCAAAATGAAAAGTATTACGAATCTGAAAGTTCATATTTAAGGTGGATATGTGCCTGAGATGTGACAGCAATTTTTTTCATTGAAATCGATTTACCGATTTGTAAAATCGAAAGTGCCACTTAAGTGAATCGATTTTACACTTTGTTAGAATTTTCTCAAAATATGCTCAACGATTTTGATTAAATTCGATATATCAATATACGTTATATATTATATACGATATATCAATTAAGTTGGCAAATATCCTCTAAAATATGTTTAATTTTTTCTTATTTAAGAGAGATAATCTGCTGTCTTTGTAACTATATTAATAAATGAATAAATTGAATAGAATATATATTTATTTGTGAAAGAAAAAGTCTTGTACACATTTCATTACACTAAAGATACAGTTTTTATAACAAAACCAGAGTCTATTGCTCCATTACAAAATATAATACAACGGACTGGATAATACAAAACTATTAATATGTTTTACCCCTTTACACTAGACTTAATTATAATCAGAATTGTTTTAAATCGACCAAAACATAATTTAAGTACATATATTAATTGGGCTTCAAAAACTACTTACATCTCACTGCAACTTACAAAGTCAAACTTATTGCGTACTGTTGTGCAGACTGTGAACATAGAGCCTATTCAATTTAAGTTCATTCATTCATTTAGTCTATGTTTAATATATTTTAAATATTTTGTTGATCCTAAGATACAGGTGGCTTTGAGATATATAATCTATTTTCTTTAAAATTTAGGGAATGTAGGAGGATGTGGTATAAACTATTACTGAAATAGCTTTTGCAGAATAGGATGAGTATATATGCCTTATATATACCTGAAAATAAGGGCTTCGCTTCAAAGGTGTAGTTCAATGTACTCTGGGTTTTCTAATCTTAGTTGGCTGATGCACCATATTTTTTTTTTTAAGTTAACTTAAATTTTATTTATGTTTCAGGTTTAAATAGGTTGGAACTGCAAGGTGATCTATGGATTTACTGTTTGAGTTCAATGATCTATTGATATCAGCATGAACTTAATCAATGAATAAACAAACAATATTCAAAAATTTCATAAATAATTAAAGGAGAAATAAGAAAAAAATAATGATCGGTGATCGGATCGGAAAAAATACCGAGACCGCCCGATCGCACTATGAAGCCTTTTATCAATATGCTTTGTAAAACTGTTGTATTTATTATTGGCATAAGTTTAAGTTGGTATTCATTATTTCCACCTCAATAAATTCTTAAACAGGAATTTCTATAGTAAGTGTGATATGCGCACCACACCATATATTAATTTTAATAATACTCTTAAATACTTTCTTGAGACTGGTTAATGTTGTTTAAATAAATAATTTATATCCATTATAGTCTCAAAACCTTTTATTTCCATTACAAGTCCGACGTTTCGGCCTATTCGACCATTATTTGTTAAAATCTATCACAACAATCTGAGATAAATTTGTACCTGTACTATAAATCTGTGATTATTGTGATAGATTTTAACAAATAGGTGACTGTGATAAAGAATTTTATTTTCATGCGAATATTGACTAATTAGAAATAGTTGAATTGACCTGGGCAGAATAGCCTGCCCAGTATACAATAATTCAATAGTTCAAAAATTGTAATAAGATTGTCCCTGAGGATAGCCGAATTGGCCAGAACGTCGGACTTGTAAAGAAAATAAAAGGTTTTGAGACTATAATGGATATAAATTATTTATTTAAAGATATTTTTAATTTATTTTAAAACAAATATGATCCTTTTTTCTCAACTTTATTCTTTTTAAAACCTTCCAACGTTTCGACCCTCAGGCCATTTTCAAGGATACCTTAACTTTGTTGTCTTTTTCTCTTTTAAAATTCTTAAAAATGCCGGCTAATTGCCTTTGTCCCATCTATAACTTCTTCTATATAACTGTTTCTTAAATTTAAAACTTGTTTTAACTACTTCTCTTCTTTCTTTCATTTACATTTGCAAACTTTAAAATGACCCGAGGGTCGAAACGTTGGAAGGTTTTAAAAAGAATAAAGTTGAGAAAAACGATTAAATTTTTTTAAAAATAAACTAAACCACTCTCAAACAAGAATATATTAATAAAAAATAATCTCATATTTTTAATGTTTTTATCAATTCGAAATCAAACAAAATGTCATCATTGGTGAATTGGTCGAGACTTCCCTTCATTCAATTTTGAACCTATGGGATCTAGAAGTTCTTTCCTTATTCTCCCCTTGATTTTCTACGATAATTAGGATCCAGTGTGTTCCTTACAGTTAAGTTGATCTTAATTGTTTGTTATCAGTGAGTAATACTAGTTTGGTGGATCGGTAGAGCAAGCTGTTTGCGGAGGGGCACGAGGCAGCTCCTGTATTAGACACCTATCTAAGCCACATCGACACAGCTCGAACTGTTGCCAAGGGTAAGCTATTAACAACCTTCCTTCCACTAAACGCGCAGTTTGAGGTACTTAAGCACTACACACAACTCATGGTAGTATTTTTTATTTTTTTTTTTATCAAACATGTATAAATTCAGTCATATTATTTGATTATATATATATAATTGTGATATAATGTTTTTATCAATTCGAAATCAAACAAAATGTCATCAATGGTGAATTGATAATTCAAGAATAATCTATAGAGCAAGGTATTAATTAATCAAACATCGGTTTTGTTTAATTTAGGTGTTCCCGGAGTAAAAATTGGGGGATATTACCCAAATTAATTATTATACTGGTAAGCTGGTTCAAATTAAGGAATTACTGATAGTTTGCTGGTAATAATGGAGTGGACTGTATTTAAATAAATTGATATAATGGTTTTAGATGAAATAACCTCGATTCTCATTAACGTTTTCTGACACAATTAGTTGTGGAGTTTGAGCAAAGTGATTACAATGTATGTTAGTTGGAAATTTGGTTTTATTACATGAATGGGTTTAAATATTGCAGTTTACTCGTGTTGATTATATGGAGCTTGATGGTTGGTTGTGATGTGAATGTGATTATGGAAAGGGGGTTCTCTCTTCTCATCCTCCTGCCGCCGCCGCCTCTCTCGCCTGAGTCGAAGGATTTACTCCCTCATCATTATGAGAAGAGACCTTATTGAAGAGTTCTGTCCTCTTCTTCTCCGGTACAGGTCACGATGGCTTCTTTACTGGCACTGACTCCTTTGTGTTTGGGGACCAAGATGACTGCCCCGGCTTCCTACCGCATATCTTTGCCACTAGATGGCACCATGAATGTCTGTTCAGAAGTGAGGGGGCGCCTTACTTAAACAGGTTTGTTAAATGCATCATTACAATCCAAGTTAGGTTCTAGGATTCCAATTTATTTTCTGATTGGTACTTCGAACCATTATTAGGAATTTAACACATGATCAGTTTAAATTTCTTAAAACTATTTGTATATCAACTTATGAGATGTTAAACTCATATAAATAATACACAAATATCCTTGAATAAAACTGGTTTATTTTACTTCTCCTCATATACATTCTTGGTATTTGTGCATATGGAGAATTAGGATTAAGGCTGACAATATTCCTAGTCATGCCATAACTCCCCCAAACCAGTTTATGAACAATGCCATAAACAAACTCTCAGAAAAAAAAATTATTAATACAAAACAATAGAAAAAGGTCATAAAACTAAAACTCAAATTGCTCGGATGTATCAGAAAAGAAGAAGAGACTAAAAGAACAAAAACATAAGATGCTCATTTCTGTTTAAAAAAAAAAATAATAATAATAAGTTCTTTAAAGGTTGGGGGATGTGGTACAAACCAATATTAAAATAACTTTTACAGAATAGGCAGAGTTTATTTGCCTTAAAAGTAAGTATTTCGCTTCCATGGTGCAATTCGATGTGCATTGCTTTCGGTCTATGCCTCTCCTATTTTTACTGTGAAAACTTATCCTCTCTATGGTCCACCTAAACTACAGAAGTTTCAGGACCTGTAGCGTCTCATTCACCCCTCGGTGATTCGGCTTCCCTCGATCCCCTCCAGGGTCACATTCTTCTGCTGCTCCTCAAACAATGAACGTGCGATCCACCCTGATTTGTCCCATCTGCCAAAGTTTCGTAATTCTGTCCTAAATGACAGCATTTCCAGCGTAGATGTTGTATGTCCTCGCGGTTTTAAAGACGCATCAGATTTGTTCCTGCTTGGTTCCCGGCTGGGACTAGAGGGTAGTAATACTGCTTATTCCGTAACTATCATATTCTAAAATCTGTCGGCGACTGTCTGTGTGCATTAGTTTTCTACTGCATCTACTTTTACCATGTCCGAAGGTCTTCCCCCAGTCGAACTGTCATACCCTCCGCCTCATTACCCTCCTGGGACAATACCACTCCCCTGGCAATAACGTGTAATCGCTTACGTCTGTTGTAATTGTGAAAGGCCGATGGAAGTCTGGCACCGCCTCATGCAGCTGCCTGGTACACTTATGGATATGCATTTCTATAGCTTATATTATAAACTAAATATACATTATAAAAATTTCTATAGCCACGATCATTTGGCTTCCTTGTTTTAAAAAAAAATGTTAAAAGGAAGCAAATACTCCCATTCCCGGCAGAAATTAGCAATAATTGTTCATAGCCACTAGCAACCACGGGGTCCCCTCGACATCCTGGACACCACCATTTTTCGAATCGCATCTATCTTTGAGGCGTGGGGTTTAACATCCTGTTTCGAGATCGCAGACACCTAAAAATTAATCTTCTCCGAAATCAATACAGATTTCTACCAGGACAACTTCAGTTCTATTTGTCACATCCGTTGAAAAAGATTTTATAGGTTTTTTGCGTGTTCCTCTTCTGTTTCGCTAAAGACTAATAAGTTATCCATATACACCTGACTCATGGAATGTTCTATACCTCGTAAAAAAATAAAATAAATCCCAAACGGTCCACTAATGTCCCCTGTCTAATGTCAAACGTGAACGTCGTTTTGAGCTGACCCCTAGGGTGCATTTCTATTTGGTTATATCCCGCTTTGAGGCCCAGGGTACTAAAGATGGTCGCTTAGTCCAATCTATTTGTTCAATTTCCAATAATCTATTACTATCCTATATTTTTCCGCGGTTTCCAATCGCTTACTCTTTTTCTTAACCGCCCACAGGGACTCTTGTACGGTGAGGTATTGTCTTCTATGATACCATGTTGTTTTAAATATTCTAGCTTTTTCCTTATTTGTTGCCTCAACACCTGCGGATATTTCCTCTCCTTCAGGTACGTGACCATGTCCTGCCGCAATTGAATTTCATATATGGCTTCCTCGTCTTCCTCAGCATATCTCCTTCATTGAAATGTATTTATTAAAACGCGCGGAACAATAAAATATGGAATTGATAAGAAATAATACAAGAAGTTATGTATTTAATAAATATATCAATTCATTAAAGTAATCAAATTTAATCAAAATCAAAATCTGAATTTTTTAAAATATATTATAAACATATGTATATTATATAAACTAACATTTCTATTCAAAAAATATACAAAACATGAATCCATACAATTAAAAACACACATATAGAAAATGGAAAAACAGTCGTATGTCGTATATAAACTACTACTACTAATAAAAATTCTATTTTCTGTAAAGACATTATTACATAAAAAAATCGTAGTTTCCTTGTATTCGAACTAATACGGTATTCTTTATTTGTCCAGCCTACTTACATGGCTTCACATCTGTGTTGAGTTGCTGATTCACACAGTATATTGACCAGTCCACTTGGGAATATAAAAAAAATTAAAGGCATAAAGAAGAAGAGAAACTAATTATACAGGACTAGTAGATGATATAAAAAAATATTAAGGCATATTACTTTCACTCTTATGATTAAGTAAATGAAGCTAAGACTTAATGAAAATGACAATATAAGATCATTGTTTATTTCAACAGTTAAAACTGGTTCCTTTCCTTTGGTTTTTCTATGGTTTCACTACTTCCGTACCCAGGAGTTGATGGCCGGCAGGTTTTAAGCCTTAATTTCGAACAACCAACTTATTTTCGTTTTAAAGTCATGTTTCTCAAATTATCTTTCGATAAATTCCTCTGTATATTTTTTTCGTAAGTAAGGAATAAGTTTTCTACACAATAATCGTACTCTTTTAGTGTCTTGAAGTTCTGATCCTGATCATTCGTTTTAAATATTATTATAAAATATATTATCCTTCCTTTAGCAAGGTAATAGATGTTTATAGCTAAACATGGCTATAAATCTTTTTGGAAAAAAAATGTTCCTAGTTTATTTATTTTACTCACAACTGTAAATAATATTTTACAACCAGCGAATAAGATAGACGTTGTATAGAAAAAAAAACAATGTCATAAAGGCACGAAGGTTAAAGTCATCCAATGATACCTCTCCATTAAAATTGAATTTTAAAAGTCAATTTAAGAGGCCCCTATTCTAGCTCCTTCGTAAACTTTACCTCGTATCTTGTTTCGTGTTGATAGTCCTTGATTTAGAGGGTTAGTCTGTACTGGACGTGTATCGTGAAACCTTTTATATAGTGATTTAATGGTTGTTTGTACATTTCGTACAAGTTCGTAAGTCTTTGTGTAAATTCCTGCTACTGATGTAGGGGGAGCGCGGATCAGTCTTAATAATTTTGTTTTAAATTGTTGCGGTTTTAGTAGGTTAATTTTTTTTGGCAAATCCATTAATTTGAGCACCGCAAGTCCGAAATGGTCTAAGAAGGTAGTTATAAATCTTAATTTTTTTCAAAAGTGGTAATTTTGATCGTTTATTTAAAATATGAGGTAATAATTTAAGCCGGAAGTTCACCTTTGGTTTTATTATTTTGATGTGAAAGGTCCATCTAAGACTTTTGTCCATTGTCAATCCAAAGTATTTTACTGTATCTGTCCAGGCTAAACTTCTTTCGTTTAGAAAAACAGGAGGTCATAGTCCACGGCGGAGCGTAAAAGTTATTTACACGGATTTCCATTTGATACACCATTCATGGATGTGAGCTAGGTGTATTTATAAGTGTTGTGAGCCTTATGCTGGGTCACCATTGCTTCCCTACAATGGCTGTATCGTCATCGTATGTGGCCGTGAGAGTGTGCTCCAGTGTGGGTATATGAGAGGTATACAACTTGTATATATAATAAAGACGCTAGTAGAGAGCCCTGCGGAACTCCAGATTCTGCTGCGAATTATGAGAAGAGTGATGAGCCCAGTTGAATCCGGAAGTATCTCTCTTCTAAATAAGACTGTAGAATTAGATATTAGGTGCTGGGAAGAACTCTTTTCAATTCATATAGGAGTTATTGTTAAGAAACGTACCCACCATATCTAAGATACTTCCCAAAAACATGTACAATTTTCCTTCTTGTAGAGTCTGGCTATCATTTTCATTATATTATTGAACCGAAAACGTATTTTAAATATATTCTTCGCGTTAAAGTTATGCAATTTCGCACTTGGATTATTTCTCGATAGTGTAAATGATAAAAGAATTATGAAAAAAAAGTTTAAAGCATGGCTGCTGAAACCATTCCTACTATTAAATGTTTTCCGTTACTCTTTTGACTATGAATCTGAGTGTTGGCATCGAGGTGGACCATAAGAAAAATGAGGTGACACCCATTGCTTTGTATAAATGGCCCATTTGGGATGGAGGCTTGAAACCTACAGATAAGAGCAGCTATACCGGGGTGTTTCAACTTTTCTTTATGAAAATGAGCCCTCGAGCTTAACTTGTTAATTTCCGTCTCCTTTAATTGGTTAAATCCCGACTTCTTTAAGTTGAAGGCATCTTCACAAATGTGAGTGACTCAACATTTTTTTTTCAACAATTAGTGTAACCACTATGACCTTTGTCTTCCATGTCATACTTGCCATTTTTTAAACTTTTGAATACACTCAACTTCTTCAAGTAAATCAAAAGTTTTCACAAATGGCGCTCATTAAAAAAAATTTGAGACTTTTAAATGAAAAAAAATATGATGCTAATATGTAGTCTATCTTATCTAGTTAAATAACAGAGATAAAAAAATAACAAAACCCAAAACAACATTAGAGAAATGTACAAAGATATTGACCGATCGCGGAAATTCCGCTCAGTAGTTACGGAAATAAGAGATAAAAATAATAATATATTAGCTAATCCGTTAGGTGTATTGAATAGATTTAAGAAAAACTTTAAAAGTATTCTGAATACGGTAAATATTTGTCCATCTCCTCTGACTGAATACCGGAGTGCTGAACCGTGGATAGAAGAACCAACTCAGGAGTAAGTTGAAATGCCCATCGCAAAATTAAAACCTTATAAAGCAGCGGGAACTGATAATATTTTTAGTGAACTAATCAAGGCAAGTGGTGAAATTGGAGTTTCTAAAAACGACCTTTTGGTTAAAATGATTTGGGAAATTGAGGAAATGCCAGAGGAATGGATGAAGCCTCTACTTTTCCTGTTCACAAAAATGGGCCGACGACGAATTGTAATAACTATCGAGGAATCTCACTCCTTCCTGTTTGTTATAAAACATTTACGCCAACCTTAACTAGTCGAATCACGGAGTACGCCGAAGAAATTGTCGGAGACTACGACGAAATCGTTCAACTATTGATCACTTTTTTTCATTACGGCAAACCTTGCAGAAAAAATTGGAATACACTGGGGCAGTTCAAAAGCTTTATATAGATTTCCAAAAGGCTTACGATTCTATAGAACGTCAGGAGCTGTATAACATTCTGATTTAACAGAGAATACCAAAGAAGTTTGTAAATCTCGTACGGATGTGCATGGCACATTGGTTGCACGTCCAAAACGTTTAATAAAGTACGAATAGGTAATCATTATTCTGAGAAATTTGAGGTCCGGTAGGGTTTAAAACAAGGAGGTACGATATCACCTATCTTATTTAATTTAGCACTAGAATACGTCATTAAAAGTGTGATGAATACCGAAAGGGTTTAACTTTGGGTGGTAAAATACCGTTGCTTGGGTATGCTTATGATTTGGTCTTATTGGTTGAGGATCAAGAAACTACAGAACTAAATGGAACTGCGTTAACAAACTCCATTAATGAACTAGGTCTTGAAATAAATACGGATAAAACAGAATACATGCTTAGCAGTAAAAACGCAAGATATTTCGGTGATATAGATATAGGAGGAAATACGTTAGAACAGGCAGATAGGTATAAGTATTTAGGTTCTATGGCAACTAGGAAAACCGAAATTGATGAGAAAATAAAAGCTAGTTTGACGGCGGGAAATGCTTGTTATTTTTCAATTACAAAACTGGTTTGCTTGCCCCTTCTATCGAAAAACTTAAAAATAAGAATTTACAAAACTATTATCCTTCCCACTGTTCTTATGGTTGCGAGACGTGTCCTCTTACACTAAAAGATGAACAGCGCCTTAAGGTTTTCGAAAATTAATTATTACGTAAAATATTCGAATACCCTGGAAAAGGGTGAATTAACGGGAGAATTTAGAAGACTACACAAAACTGAATTAAGGGACCTACATCCGATAAATATAATTCAGGTTAGAACATTGGGTATAAGTTTGTAGGGCTTAGTAAGGGGCGGATCTCTAATATGTTAATAAACGCTGAACCGACGGGTAAACGGCCCAGGGGTAAACCGAAACGTAGATGAGAGGATTGCGTTAAAACTGATTTAGTAGAATTGATTTGGAGGGGCATTACTAGAAGGATGTATGTTGCGAGCGATTGGTGCGTTAGGCCTTTAATATTATTATAATACATAGTCACTACTATCTCAAGGATATAGCACTAGAGCCCGTTGAAAAAAAAAGTCAGGTATTTCATTTCAACTTTTGATTACTTAAATGAAAACTACGTATAATTACTAGTCGAAATTGATGACTCTGCCAAGTCTAATTAGAGGGATTAAAAAATAATAACTGTTTCAAAACACTAAAAAAAAAAAAATGAATCTCGGGAACTATTGAACGTAAAGAGCTCTGTTAGGATCCATATTTTATTAAATTTATTCTCCTTTTAATTATGTTTATTAATGTTTTCAGGTGTTGTTAGTAGCTTTAACGATATGGAGCTCCGAATGTTTTTTTTTTTTTTTTTTACGTTTTGGAAAAGCCATAATTTTGAATTCCCCCTAATTATACTTGGCAGGCTCATTAATATTCACTACTTACTTCACATAGTTTTCAGTAAAATAACCAAAACTGGGGATGAAATAACTCACTCTTTTCTCCTCTTGGGTTGTTGTACTACTATGTTATGCTGTTTCCCAATGACCAAATAAGGACGATATTAGGTTTTACAGCTGATGGTTTAAAAATTTCGGTTTTCATAACTATAATTAAGGCTTACAACACACGAAGAAAAGTTTGCACACATTTAAAAAAAATATATATATTTTACTGCACTTTATTTCAGACCACACCCCCATCATCACATTCGTTAAAAATGAATTATTTAAACATTGTCATGAGGGTTAAGCTGAGATGCTCATGATGAAAGAGAAGAACGCCCGTTGAATAGCCAAAACCTAAAGAAAATTAAAGTATGAAGAAAAGAAGATTAAAGTGTGAAGAATATATAGAGAGGATGAGAAGGAAGAAAGCTCCGGGCTGGAGATGAAAAAGCTGTAGAGGATAGAAAGGGATTACACAGGCAGCGAATCCAGGGAGGCATCGGCCAAAGAAGGAAAGAGCTCGGGATATTCCTCCTAATATAAAATCAAAAGAGAAATGTTTTCAAAAAAATATTATTTATTGAAAAAATCTTTATATTTTTATATGTTTATTAGTTTTTCCTACCTATTTTTAGCATTAGATCATTATATAGAGCTATCATTATTGTTTTATGCTACTGAGATCATTTGACATATATTAGCACTTGTCTGTACATGAACACATAGATGTATGATTGTAATTAGTAGTAAACAGTTGAAACTACTAGTAGGATTGTACAACTTTAACCAATTACTATAATGAACACTAACATTGGCACAACTTAAATCCCAAGAAACTAACGAGAAGAGATACTACACTATTACTTACATACCAATACTCTCAGAGTGGATATTAAATACTCTAAAGACAAACTATTACAGAAAATAAGATATATATAAAAACGGCCACTTTATCCAAACTTTACACCAATGTGTAAGAAATTCCCTGTAAAGAGAACTACGGGAAATCTTATTTTGGAACTTTGAAACAGTATCTAAAAGGAAGGGTACATCAACCCAAATATAGTTGTATCTCTATGATAAAAACATACAATAATCCTTATAAAACTGCTCTCAGCACACTTTTCAGACAAACAGAACATAAAGTCATATTTGATTCACCAAAAATCATACATTGGGGAAAAAACAGCTTTAAGCGAAATTTAATAACCATATGTTTACAATATAAAATAAAATAAAAAAAAAATTAGATTTATAAAATTTGAATTTATGTTAACACAACCTAATTAACACATAACATATACTTACTTCTTAATATATAATTAACAACACTAAATATAAGTAGACTGACTACCTGCTACGTATTGAAAAAAACAAAACAAACCAATATTTACTGTCCTCCATTTCTCCGCTATTCAGTTCTGGCACAAGCTTTGAGTTGTATTACAGTAATACAGAACATACTGCAATAGACAATAATAAGTAAAGTTTTAACTATGATATCCATCAATCTTAATTTATACTATGGATGTGTAGTATTTAAATAATTAGTTGAAGCGATTCTTTGATTTAAAAAACTGTTTTTTTTTTCATTGCAGCACATGACTATGCAAACAATAAAATTGCGAAACATCGCCTCAATATTGTTTTCATATTAACTGATTCTCAAAATCCAAATCATATATATAAAAGAAATGATGCGCCTAAGCTCCGATAAATTAATTAAATTAAGCATGTAAAATGCTGACGATGATTTATAATTTGGCAAAGTTTTTTACAATTAAATAATTATTCCTGAAACAGGTAATTATTATATTATAAACAATATTTTATTTTATTTCAATTTCTCTCAATTATATTTATAAAATGTGTTACCATGATTATAGTAATGTAATATTATGTTTTTATGAAACTGATAATAATATTTCGATCATACAATTTTTTTTTTTTTAATTTTGTTGAGAATATTTTATATAAGATTTTAGAGATTAAATTTGAAAATGGACAGTTTAGAGCTCGAAAGGTTTTTTAGTATACCAATAGAATGTTTATGGAGTTTTATGTACCCCCCCCCCCAGTGGTTACTACATTTTTATTTTATTTTTTTCTCCCCTGGAAATTTCTAGAAAATTTCTGGAAACACTCTGCTACAGCTTAGGCTGAAATGTTAAAAATTTTAACAATACACAGTAAAATGGTTGTTTTTTCCCCATGAATTAGTACATTTTTATCTTATCCTCTTTCCCGATAGACAGTTTCTGGAAACACTCTGCAACACCTTAGGCTTAAATTTCAAACATTTAAACAATACACGGTAAAACTTTGTTATAACCCTTCCCATGGGCCTCTAGAACATGAGTTATGTACCCTAAAAACTAGTTAAATGATCTTTTTAAAATTCATTTAAAGCTATAAAAAGTATTTTAGTGAAAGCCATTCAACTAATGAAATTAGCCAGCTGAAGAAATAAACGAATTGTTTAAAGAAAATGATTCATATCCAATTTAGGTCTCAAACATTCTTTATTATCACTTTAAATTTCCAACGTTTCGGCTGATCCGGTCATCTTCAAGGACAATCTACTTAATAAAAGCTTTTATTGTACATTAATTTTTAACAAACAGCATTACTCTATAATTAATATTTTCTGATATGTAAAAAAACTCTTTTTAAACTTTTTTTTTTTTTTTTTTTTTTAAATAATTTATTTATTGATATTTACAACCATATACATATATACACATCAAGTAAATTTTCTGTAAGTCATATTATGGCATGATAAAAACATGTGGAGAATCTACCCATTGATAGAACTCCATAAACATTTCTAAAGGAGAAGATTTCGAGGCCATCTTCTTTTCAGACGCCTAGGAGGATTATTAGGTAGTGAAGGAGAAGCCAGGTTAGAAACGAGTTGGTTTGGGTGGTTGGGAAGTTTATTATGGAAGGATTGGTATCTGGTTCTGGCCAAATCGGCAACATAGGGGACATTGAGGTCCTGATGGATGATTTGATTTGTGACCAAGTAAGGAGGATTAAGGATTTTGGACTGTAAGGATTGGATTCGAGAGGAATTAGATGGTTTAGTGGAGTCCCATAGCTCAACTCCGTATGTCGTAATAGGCCTTATGATAGTCATGTAGATCAGTCTTTTGTAATAGATTGGAAGTTTGGACCGTTTGTCTAGTAAATGTTGTAATAGTCGGAATCGGCGAGCAGTTTCCTGTCTTTTCAGTCTTGTATGAGGATTCCATGTCAGTCGTTTGTCCAGATTTAGTCCTTAGTAACGGATATGTTCAACAGGAATGAGTGGGGTATTATTAAAAGATACTGTAGGGCAAGACGAAGGTTTACGACGAAGGGTAAATGTGATTTGGCGGGATTTATTTTAATTCTCCAGTTTTGGCACCATTCTTCGAGGGTAATGATGTGGGATTGGAGGGATTGGGATACAATGGAAGGATCATTAGAAATAAACTCAAATATTTTTCTTTTGAACTTTTAATTTTTTAGTTAAAAGTATAATAAATGCTGTTATTTAATAGATTATACTTGAGGTTGGTCAGGTTGGCTGAAACGTTGGACATTTAAAGTAATAATAAAGGTTGTTTGAGACTTAACTTGGTTTAAATTAAATTTAAGGGCCGTCCGTAGCTCAGATGATTCGGCCTAGGGGCGTTGACCTTTTCATTAAGTGGTGGTCCCACACTCGTATCTAATTCTTACAATTCAAAATCCTTCATAAAATCCTCAATACTCCTTACTTTGTCATAAATAAAATCATCCATATAAACCTTAATGTTCCATATATAACCGATCTAGCCCGAACCACATATCAATTCCTTCTTGTTCTATTCCTGACAATCCTCCGAGGCGCCTGAAAAGAAGATGGCCTCGAGACCTTCTAGTGTAGAAATATGATTAGAATGCTACCAATGGGTAGTTTCTCTACATGCCTGTATCACTCTCTTTTGATCTTACATTAAATTTACATAATGTGTTTTTATGTAAATCCAGTTGTAAATAGCAATAAATAATTTTTTTTTATATATACAAATGAATTTAAAAAAAAAAAATTAAACGAATCTCAAAGAAGTGAGAAGGTGAAATAAATGAAGTTTAAAAGAAGCTACCTACTGAAGACAGATTTTCAAATTCCATTAATATTTTCACAGGGTGTATCTTGTATTCTACGGTTGGACAAAAACGCAGGGTGAAGCCCAAATCCCAGTATTTCTAGTTCTAAGGGATTGGAGTTAAATGCGACAAGAAAGAATTGGCCTTGGGATACAGAATACAGCCACCTTAACACAGCATACCTGCAAGAGACATAAGAGCGTCTGAGGACCTCGAAGATGGATCTAATGAAGCAATTCATTAATCTCTTTAGTCACATTCGGATGAAACAGACATTACCCTATACAACCATAGTGAAAGTGTGAGGGGAGATAAGCGAAGAGATTAAGGAGCTGGCTGGTATTATGTTATACATCTCTCCGCCATCTACCTTAGGCAGCTGGTTCATGGGAGCTACTATCAATATTGCCACAAAGACTGGAATAATAATTTACAGAGCAGGGTGTGTTTTTATCAAACAGTTTTATAAATTTTGCATTGCAATGTAAATCAAGGTCTAGGAATTTAATATATGTTTTAATGAACTTGGAAGTCATTGGGAAATTTTTAATTATCAGTATTTTTTTTCCAAAACGAGAAAGCAGTATTATATATATATATAATATTCTTGCTTTGTTTAAATAGTGGCATATATGGCTAAAAATAAGTTTTGATTTTATTTATAATTAGTCTGCGATAATTTTCTTCACTGAGGTCTTCTAAAGACAAAAAACTTCTAAAGATAGAATTTTCTAAAGCTATTAGAATGGTTACAAACTCTATTATACATACAATTTAGTAATTTATTTTATTTAGGGTAAATTTCATTTTTATTATTAATTAATTTCGGAACTATTAAACAATGTTTTTAAAATTAATTTGTATTAATGTAAATATCAAATAATTAGCTATATTAGTTTAAATAATTAGCTAACCTTATTTCATTTAAAATGAATTCTCTTTTCTTGAATCTTTTCTATCTAAGATGAGAAATATAACTGAATGTACGCTGTCGGTTAAAAGTTCAAAGTTGCTCAACGATTCGAGAAAATCCCATCTTTTTAAAATTAATTTGTATTATTGGAATTATTAACTAATTATCTATATTAGTTAAAATATTAACTAACCTTAGTTTTCATTTAAAAAGAATCGAAAAAATTAAGTTCAAATCATTTACTCTTTATCTTGAACCCTTTTTTTCTCATATGAGAAAAGAGAATTTCATGTACTCTGTCGATCAAAAATTCAAATTTACCTCAATGGTTCGAGAAAATAAAAAACAGTTTTCATGTACCGATTTTGAACAAAGAAACTCATGTAAAAATACAATAATTCTGATTATTCCTTGGTTAGCTCTCAGCTCAAGCAAAATCTACAAATAAATTAATTTTAAAGTTTCGCATGGATTGTAAAAAAAAAAAAATCCATAACAGTAAAGCTATAAATAAATATCTTATGTTAGATATTTATTTATAGCCTTACTGTTAGTAGTAGTATATTTTTTTATTTTGAAGTATGATTTTTGATACCAAAATAATGTTCTTTTTTTTCTGGTACATTTTGTGAAATTTTATACAATCTGTTCTTACACGATAAATAAATAACATTGAAACATTATTATTAAACTATTATTAATGATTGTTAAAGGATGGTTTTGGTGGCGGTCAAGAAAGGTACAATTCAAGGTCGTTCATAATTGACTTATCCCATTGATGGCCGTTTTGTTTAAATACAGGTACTAATGAAACTCAGGAAGTTTAGTTGCCTCAAACAGAATTAAATAGGTTTCAAGTATCCGAGAGATACCGATCATGCGTTTAGGAAAAATAGAATAAAACTTTACTCAAAAAAGTACAAGACTGAATCTACCAATATGCCATGGGTCTAAGCAACTGAGATCCAAATATTACAGAAATTAAGTTGTAACAGCCGAACATCTCGAATCCAACTGTGACAAATCATTGTTTATTCTGGTACTATTGCCGTAAGTCAACCCAGTAGATTTAGTACTGTAAATGTCTATAGAAGAGTCCAAGAGGAGAAAAAAGGTAGTTATTTCACCCCAATTTTTGATTACTTAATTAAAAACTATGTATAATTACTAGTCAAAATTGATGAGTCTGCCAAGTATAGCAAGTGGGAATAAAAAATAGCGGCTGTTTCTAAACGTTAAAAATAATTGATTTTTATTGGGAGCTCTATATCTTTAAAATTACTTACAACAATAGAAAATCTAAGAAAAAATCTTTTAAAGTAGAGTAAATTTGATAAAATATATTACTATATAATATATTACTATTTAAGTTCAATAGTTCTGGAGATATAGCTTTTTAAAAAGCAACATTTCATAAAAATGTATGGAAAGTACTTGAAGATCAGTAGTTAGTGAATTTATTTTGAAAATTCTATATCTCAGACACTATGTGATGTACAGATGTCTATTAGCACTCAAATTAAAGCCACTTTAATGAGCTATAAAGTAGTTTATGACATTTATTTTTGCAGGAGTAGTATTTTTCATGAAATTTGCTAAAATAAATTGATTTATAGTTGTTCGGACAAATTTTCATTTGCAAAATTTATATTCATATGCGAATATCATAAAAACTACTATCCCTACAAAGATAAGTGTCATAAACTACCTTATAGTAAGTTAAATTTCCTTTATTATGAATGTTGGCAGACAAATGTGCGCCTTATGGGTCCAGAGATATATTTTTCCAAAACCCAAAATGTTATACGAACAACTAGAAATTAACATTTGGTGAGTTTATTTTGTCAAATATCATAAAAACTACTACTTCTACACATATAAACATTATTAACTATTTTATATTAAATTTAATTAGCTTTAATTTGAGTGCTGGCAGACACCTGTACGTCCAGTTGATTCTGAAATAAAGTTTTTCATAAATCAAACTTATTGTCAGAACAACTATAAATCAATTTATTTTAGTAAATGTCATGAAAACTACAGCTCCTACGAAGGTAAATGTCATACAATACTTTATAGTAAATTAAACTACCTTTAATTTGAGTGCTAATAGACGTCTGTACGTTACATAGTTCTTGAGATATAGATATCTCAAAATAATTTAACAATTTATAACACAAATAATTGATGTTTCAGTACATTTTTATGAAATTGTGCTTTTCAAAAGGCTATATCTTGAAAACTATTAGACTTAAATAGCACTATTAGGGCTAAAATTTATTAAAATTTACTCTTGTTTAAATAATGTTCTTTTAGATTTCCTAGTGTTGTTGGTAGTTTTTAAGATATAGAGCTGCGAATGAAAAATTAATGTTTTTTTAAGGTTTGGAAACAGCAGCTGTTTTTTATTCCCCCTACCTATACTTGGCTGACTCATCAGTTTTGACTAGTAATTATACATAGTTTTCATTAATGTATTCAAAAATGTGGGTGAAATAACTGCCTTTTTTTCTTCCCGGCACTTGTACTAATCCGGGAGCCCTCCTAAGACACACCCAACCTCTATAAAGTGGTTGCTCTTAATTGATGAAAAATTTGGTGATTAAGCGTTATTTATCTCCTTGTATAAACGTTGTTGAAAAAAAATTTTCCTTACAAAGTACTGATCCCATGGCCTTCCATCGTGTGTAAAGGTACAGATTTAAATGAATCTAAAAATAAATGTTCTCGTGTTTGTTATGTCAATAGTATGTTTTTAAATTCATTATAATCTTGCTGCCATGTTAATCCCTTCAATTAATATCTTTTCCTTCACTACATGAAAACACTTCGTATCAGATAATCGCCATCGTAAGTAAATAATAAATAATTTTTTTTTTAACGAATAAGGGTTAGTTTTAACTTAAAGTAGAATTAATGAACGTTGTTCGACCAATATACACTGCTCAAGGTTTTTTTTCTTATATTTGTTTAGTTATGATTATTTAAAAACATTAATTAGCTATACTTGAATTCAATTATAGGCATGTAAATATTAATATATGTAAACGAATTACGGATGTGTTGGTATTTATGGATTTGGATAAGGAAAAAAAATGCAATCACACCAGTGACTTTTTACGAGTGTTGATTTCACTAATAATCGGATTATTGGTATATATTTGTTTTTAAGTTTTAAATATTGGATGGATCTTCTTCTAAATATGCATATTGAATAAGATTTGACTTTTTTTTATAATAAATAAATATTAAATTTCAAAACTAACTCTCTAACCACTCAAACCCCCTAGTTTCTAATCTTGCATCCTCTTCCATTCCCGACAATCCTCCGAGGCGCCTGAAAATAAGATGGCCACGAGACCAGCTAATGTAAAATGTCATTAGAGTGCTACCAATGGGTAGTTTCTCTACACGCCTGTAACACTCCAATTTTACTTAGATCAGATTTACTAAATGTATTATGATGTACAGTTGTAAATAGCAATAAATAAATATTAAAAAAAAATTCAAAACTTAATTTTTTTTTTCTATATGTTGAAATTTAACTTAATTTAACTGTACAAAAAAAAAGTACAATAAGTAAAATGAATGTTTCTGAATACTTGATAATCTTGGAAAAGAACTACCTAATGGTAGTATTTCAATCATTAATTAAAATTAGAAGATCCCGTGTCCATCTTCTTTTCAGACACCTCCGAGGATTATCAGGTTGAGAGATTAAGAACTAATGGGTTAGGACGGGTTAGAAGTTTGGAATGATAGGATGCATATTTATTTCAGGCCAATTCTGCAACGAATTTGTGTCGTAATAAGGAGCATCAGAGGATTTTGGATTGTAAGGATTGGATACGGAAAGACTTTGATGTTTTGGTGTAGTCCCAGAACTCAACTCTGTATATCAAAATTTGTGTGATCATTATAGTTTATCATAGATTTTATTAGTGAATAGGAAGTTTAGAGCGTTTATCAAGTAGGCGTCATAGTTTTCGTCATCAACGTGCAGTTTCTTGTTTCAGTCTAATCTAACTTACTTTATAAATTAAAACACAATTTTCTTTGACCCTTTAACTCAGAATCATAGTTTATAGTCTTAGAGTTTGGGTCTTCTGGCCGTAATCAAGAAAAAAAATTATAATTGAATTGTTACGTTAATTAAAAATAGATTTTCCCAATGCAGGCTAATTACCCAAGTCAACAATAACATATTGACCTTTTAATGCATCAATATTAGTTTTATAACAATTTTTCTCTTACACAATTCAACTATTATAAAAAAGAATAACCTCTTTAAATTTAGATTGGACATGAATCAATAATTAGCCCCCTAATCTGCAGCGTTGGATGGGCACAAGGCATACAATACACGTACACTGTTCAAATCGGTTAATTATCATTAATCAATTAATAGAGACACGGATTACTTCGTCCAATTACCATTGGCAGTCTCTAAATGCAAATATAATTCACTGATGTTGGAAAATGTTATATTCCCTCGTGCCAATGCATTTAGTGTGATATTAGTTTAGTTATTTCATTCGTTTACTTTCTTAAATTTTCAATTCAAAAATATTTATAAAAAAAAATAATAATAATTGTATATATTAATAAAATTAATGAGGTGTAGATAGTTAAATATAGATAATAAAATTAAGCATAAAATCATATTCCGTTTAGTGGTTCTATTTATTTCTCAAGAGACCTTTTCTAAAATAAAATCGACAACTTGAGTTCTGGGAACGGCCAGATGCTTCGCTCATTTAGAGTGATTGCAGCTTTAGTGCACTTACTCAGCCTCCACTGGCTTCACTAGTGGCGTGGTGAGAGGGCTGCGCTGGGATCTCGAAGGGCCATACTCTACCTCCTATGCGTGGGGGAGAGAGTTGGTCCGGGGATCCTGAGGTCGAGTTTGTAAATGTTGTATATAATTTATTTTACTTAGTTTGATTATGTTCATTTTATATATTCACTTTTCTGTTTATATTCATAACTTTATTTATTTAATTTTATTATTTTAATTTTATATTTATTCAATTTATCAGGTTATTTACTTATTTAATTTTATTTAATTCATTATTATTATTTTTTAATTTTTCTACGAATGGCGGATAGTAATATTATCAATAAATAAAGTAATTATTCAAGAAAATAATATTCCTAACTAGATGAAGATTGTGATAATGCTCAAAAATAGTAAAATGTTGGTTTTACTGCTATATTATATGTTCTAGAAACTCCTTAGAACAAATAAGTTTAACATGTGGTATTAGCATAAGATTCTTCATTTATTTATCTATTGTTTTTCACTATTATCATTCCTATAAAACTGAAATTGGGGATGGATTATATTTTACTCCAAGTTGTCAGTGGCACACCTTTCTGAAGAGCCTTAGGATTCTAATTTCCGTTCTTCGGATTCAAGAGACATATTTATCATCAGATTTCTCGGCTCTCTGCATTAAAACCGAGGAGAAGGGATTAAACTTGTCTTTAATACACATCAACCCGTCCATGCTCTTCTGGTATTGGACCGTCCTTTATGGTCTGGTAATGATGTTTTGATTATATAATACCTTTAAATTTTTATTTTAAAATTCAAAAAGAAGAAAAAAAAATTTTTTGTTTTACTAAAATGTTTTAGTATCTAAAGGTCTCGGGTTTCGGCACCAGTTATGTGACCGCGGGAAGAGACTTATAAAAAAAAGGAAGTAGATAGAGAGAAAAACTCGCTCTGAACATTAAATCAACACTGTTTATGGATAGGATCCGTTCCCCTATCCAGGGTCCTGTCTAAATGTCTTCGAATCTGGGGATCGGATACTTTTCGTCAATAGTATTCTCATTCAGCTTCCTGTAATCTATTACCACTCTGTACTTTTCAGTAGTTTCACCTGGCGCACTCTTCTTTTTAACCGCCCACAATGGACTATTGTATATTGTATCAATAATGATTCCCTGTCGTTTTAAGCTTTCGAGTTCCTCCCGGATGTGGTGACTATCTAGGCGCCTGTGGGTATCTCCTTTCCTTGGAAGGACCCTGTACCTAAATTGTTTTCATCATCTCACTTAGTTTATCAGCGATTCTGTTGTAGCGTGCCAATAGTTCCACGGCATACTGCCCACTAGACTGTTTCGGTTTCTTTGTCTCTCTAATCTTCATGAATATGTCCTCTTCTGGGGCCCATCGTCCTCATCCGAACGCCTTCTTTAATCTCTCGTTGATAACTCTCCAAGGGGTCTCTTCGTCTTCCTGAATCTGATTTAGGATGCTCCTCTTTACTCTGCATACGACCGTTGCTTTTAGTGCCTCCGCATCTTAACTATCGAGTAGACTTTCGATAGACTTTGCTTCAATTCGGCTTATTAGCCGGTCACCCCCTTTTATGAAGTGCACCAGTTCTCCCGTTTCCCCCGTAAAAATCCTTTGATCCACTCGAGCGTTGTTGCGTGTGCTTATGCAAGAGAGACTTGTAGTGGAGGAAACTCTGGGGTAGGAGGATTCCCCTCTGTGGGAGGTACGTTCTCAACCCTATTTTGATTTAATGCTTCCAGGTTCAAGACTGCTTGTCTAACGATTCCATTGCCATTAGCAGTCATTATTTTAAAAAAAATGAGAGAGGAAAAAAAATTGATGATGACAAAATAACAACAAAAAATTATTTTTAAAAGAAAATATTACTCCGGTATCTAAAGTTCCCGGGATTCGGCACCAGTTAAGTATCGGGGAAAGCAAAATGACAAAAAAGAGATGAAGGAATAAGATCTAACACGCTTGAACTGATGTAACTTACTGGCTTTATTGGGTTCGGTACATCTCTTTATATACATTCGATCAGCTGATATGTAAGTAACAGCTGACTTTGGCTGTAACTTCTCACCACCAGTTTACGCACATCCTCGTAAACTTCAACTATACAATAAATTAATATAAAATATAACTTTATATAAAACTAATTGCTATAACGAATAAACAATAACTAATTACTATAAAGTATAAACAATAAAGAAAACAAAAGATTGAGACTCCTCATAAACTCTTATTACAAACTAAGTAAAGCAAAACAAAAATAAAATCATGAATTTATACAATTAAAAAAAATTCAATTTATTCAGTATATCGCCATAATCAAGATAAATTAAACAAAAATTAAATCACCACTTCAGAAAACATAACACAACAGATAAGTTGAGATGAGGACACTCCGGATTACTCTTGCGCAGGTGTTTCGGTATATATATATATATAAATATATATATATATATATATATATACCGGTATGTATATATCAACGTGTAAATGTATATATATTTACACCTTCATTGTACCCCATCAAATTACGTATTTTCCAATATTAAACCCAAAAGGAAATATCCACGGGCGATTAACGATAATTACTCTTCTTATGATTTGTTCCCTGTCATATTAAACGTCAATTTAAACTGTTTCTATGCTGTTAGTTCCATTATATTTATCGTGTTCCACGAATCTGCGTTGTGTTGCTTTATAAATTCTTAAGTTCATTCATCTTTTATCGTGTCAAATATCCTTAAGTAATAGAATGGATTTGACATTTGATCTAGTGGACAAAGGGAATAGTAATTTAATTCTAAACGAAATAATATGACATTTTTTGATGTTCAGACTTTTTGATCCTTTTACAGTGGTCCAAAAAGTATATTATAATTCATACCTCAGCTTTTTTTAGAGTGAAAATTAAATTTAATAAAAAAAAACAATATTTTACACTGTTGATATCCACGTACTTGCAATGTTTATGGGTAAAAAGTAGATTATTAAGTTGTTTTAAAATTAATCATAAACAACTGATAATGAGAAAAATATTATTAGAGTACAACTAATTACTACTGATAAGTTTTTCTACATGTCTTGACAATACCATTATAATCTAACATCAAATTTAGTAGATGTATTTTTATGTGAATCCACTTATAAATGTCAATAAAGAAATAAAAAATAACTATTTCAATGAAAATATATTTAAAATAATAAATAAATTACCCA
>NW_027109655.1:177467-181413 GCF_000696795.3 Halyomorpha halys
TAATTCAAAGTCGGTATTTTTACTTCTTTAAGCATATGCATATATATAATATCTAAATAAAAGTATCTGTAAAATACCGAATTCTGATCGATCACAAAGTTTTTCTTGTTATTTATAAAAGCTTTTTTTTTTTTTAATTTATTTAATGTGATCTATAACTGTACAATAATAAATACAATTAGTAAATATGTTGTATGTTTCATATACACTTAAAAATCTTGGGTAGGAACCACCCATTGATGGTACTTCAGCATTAATTTAAATAAGAAAGTTCCGTGGCCATCTTCTTTTCAGACGCCTCGGAGGATTATCAGGGATTGTTAAGGATGAGTGATTAAGAATTAATGTGTTAGGATGGGTAAGGAGTTTGGAATGAGAAGACGCATATCTGTTTTGGGCCAAATCTGCAATGAATGGGATGTTAAGGTCTTTGTGAATGAGTTTATTTGTAACGTAATAAGGAGCTTCAAGGATTTTACGCAGGATTTTGGATTGTAAATAAAAGTTTAAAGTATGTGTTCATAAATTTAAAAGTTACATAAAAATCTTTCTAGTGGATTGTCAAAAAACTTTTTAGTATTGTGGTATATCAACTTGAAATCTTCTCTTACCGAAATTCAAAATACACAATTGTATTTTCTCGACTAATAAATGACAAGTATCTCCTATATTTAACCTTGCTTTCATTTAACCGGCTGAATTTTTTATACGATGTACAATCTCGACCTGATCAATAAAAAAAATAATAATTTTTTAAACTAAAAATAGTTAATGATAATATTCAATAATATTTCGGCAAATGGAAGCCATATTTCCGTCCAATTGTTTACTATTTCTAATTGTATTACTTTCAGTCCGCGTAATATACTTTCCAGTATGATTGATAATATTGACGCATTCACCTTATTTTTGAAAACCCGAAAAGCTTAAAAACATATTTCAAAATACGAAAATTATGAATAACATTATTATAATAGGTTATTATTCTAAAAATGCTATTTATAATTATAAAGATTTTCAAAAATGTTTAGGAATAGGGTAAATTTCAGAGAAAACTCCCCAAGCCTATGATAACTTGGAAAATCATAGATTTTTTCCCCTCCAATAAGTTGTTGCAACAACGATTCTGCTTATTCAAAAATACTTCTGGGCTGATCAAGAAAGGAAAGGAATTATTTATTTTAAAAATAGTATCCACAATAAGTAGGAAAAAAAATGTTTATATCTCAGTATAAAATTTTCTTTTTTTCCGCCTTTGTTTCTAACAGTTATAAGTTTGAATTTGGAAATTAAAAAATTTATAACGCTTCCTAGTATACAGATGCCAAACTTGGCTGCTTACGTCAAGATGAGATACAATTAATTAAGGTTTTAAAAAATCAAGTATTCCGTACAAAATTATTAGAATGAGTCACTCGAATAACTTAGAAGTCAAACCAGTATTGTGTTAACTGCTCCCGGTACATAGAATTGAGGTGATAGTGCAACGGGTGAAATGAAACATATTTTTAACAGACAAAATGAAGAAAAAACATTCATACATATGTGAGGCGAGGATCCATTAGTGAATATGGACTTTCTCCAAAACCTTTCGCCTTTCTATTCTATCCGGATGAAAATAGGTGCGAATTGTCGGGACAGGTTGAAAAACTCGCGGATAAGCGTCCCATAGATGTAACAATACAGGAGAATGGTTTGAGGTCCGACACAGAGGATTAGGGTTTTGATGGTATTCAATGAAGAGTGGTAAAAAAAGATTGGGTTGCATGCATTTGATCCATTGATACCAAGGTTCTAAATAAATATTTTTATATCTCCTTTTTTCTCTATGATGAGGATAAATCACACAAAAATATGATTTTTACATAAAACATATATATACATATTATTGGTTTTAGCATTGAGCATAGCATAAAGGTGACAATAGCCACTGCAATTACTGCAAAGCGACTAAAATGTGAATTTAATGTTCCTATTTACATTTTTCGTCCCATAATTAGAGTAAAACAAAGTCTTGCCCAAACTAGATATCAATCCCTCCATTATAAACTCCCTAACCACTCAAACCTATTAGTTTCTAATCTCGCTTCTTCTTTTATTCCGGACAATCCTCCGAGGGGCCCGAAAAGAAGGTGGCCTCTAGACCTTATATTGTAAAAATGTTTTTAGAATGCTACCAATGGGTAGTTTCTCTACTCGCTTGTACCATACCATTATGATATTTCTTCAAATTTACTTGATGTATTTTATGTGCAGTTGTAAATATCAATAAATAAATTTTTTAAAAAAAACTTTTATTAAAATAATGTATTATTCCACATTCAAGGGAAATAGGTATTACGGATGTAATATAAAAGTACCGAATCATACCATGCATACATATTACTAAAAATAATAGGTAAATAAATAATAATAATAAAAAATATAATAACATAATAAAGTATGAATTAAAATCGATAAAAATAAAATTATATATACACACCATAAATTAACATAGCCAGATCAGTTAAATAATAGAAAATAAGAAAACAACTGACCACTTACTATACAATGACGTTAACCCGAATTAGATTCTGGCCAGAGTTGGGCGAAAATTATTCGATTGACGCCAGAAAATTACATTTTTATTTGGATTTTGTATTCATGAATAATTGGTGTCGTTATTTCAGGATTAAGATAAATTCCAACAAATCCCTTCAAATCACCTTTACCCTTCGTCGTAAACCTACTGACTGCCCTACAGTTTCATTTAATGATGTTAATCTTACCCGTGTCGAACTGATCCGCTACCTTGTACTACATTTGGACAAACGATTAACCTGGAATCCTCACACAAGACTGAAAAGACAGGAAACTGCACGTCTATTTCGACTATTACAGCACTTGCTAGACAAACGGTCTAAACTTCCAACTCATTACACTCACTGATCTACTTGACTGTAATAAAGCCAATCTGGACATACGTAGTTGAGGCCTTTGGGCTCCACTAAACCTTCAAATTTCTCTTGTATCCAATCCTTATAATCCAAAATCCTTAATACTCCTTACTTTTTAAATTAAATCATACATAAAGATCTTAATGTTCCATATGTAACCGAAATAGCCTAAACCAGATATTGTTCCTTCCATTATAAATTCCCTAACCATCCAAACCCACTAGTTCCTAACCTTGCTTCCTCTTCCATTCCTGACGATCCTCCGAGGAATCTGAAAAGAAGATGGCCACGAGACTTGCTAATATAAAAATTTCATTAGAGTGCTACCAATGGGTAGTTTCTCTACCCGCCAGTATCAATTCATAATAACATACATAGAATTTACTAAATATGTAATTATGTACAGTTGTAAAATCCAATAAATATATTTTAAAAAATAAAAAATTAGAGTCAAAATTCACGAATACAAATATATTCGCCTCTTTTCAATCGAATCTGGTTCTGAAAACCTAGCTCTAAAGATGAATTCTGGTATATAATTTTTTTATAAAGTAAAATAATTATTTCATATAACGGCATTAACTCGATACCATCCTCTAGTATTTATTGAGTAAATTCTAATATAGCTGAATAAATTTAACCGGTCGACTTGGATGGAATGGGATGAGGAATTGGAAGTGGGGAGAACAAGAGGTCAGCGGGTGGATGTTATTAGGCAAAGGTCCCAAATTACAGAGAGCGATTGGTACCTGTACAGTAGCAGACTGCACCTCTATCAAGTTCCTCCTTCCCTTCGGTTAAAGGATAAACATTTCAACTCATTACTGTTTCCCTTTTCACGCCTCTCCCATCGTCTCCAATCTCTATTGTACTGGAAGAAGCTTGGTTTCACTCCGCTAATCATTAAAACTTTACCGATGTTAACATACATAAACATTGCACATATGATTGCTATACGGTTCATATATCTTTTCTATTAAAACAATTATAAGTTATTCAATTATGTATTA
>NW_027109655.1:183758-185125 GCF_000696795.3 Halyomorpha halys
TAATTCAAAGTCGGTATTTTTACTTCTTTAAGCATATGCATATATATAATATCTAAATAAAAGTATCTGTAAAATACCGAATTCTGATCGATCACGAAGTTTTTCCTGTTATTTATAAAAGTTTTTTTTTTTAAATTTATTTAATGTGATTTACAACTGTAAAATAATAAATACAATAAGTAAATATGTTGTATGTTTCATATACACTTGAAAATCTTGGGAAGGAACCACCCATTGGTGGTACTTCAAGCTTTAATTTAAATTAGTAGGTCCCGTGGCCATCTTCTTTTCAGACGCCTCGGAGGATTATCAGGGATTGTTAATGATGAGAGATTAAGAAGTAAAGGGTTAGGATGGGTAAGGAGTTTGAAATGAGAAGACCCATATCTGTTTTGGGGCAAATCTGCAATGAATGGGATGTTAAGGTCTTTTGAGTTTATTTGTAACGTAATAAGAAGCTTCAAGGATTTTACGTAGGATTTTGGATTGTAAATAAAAGTTTGTGTTCATAAATTTAAAAGTTACATAAAAATCTTTCTAGTGGATTGTCAGAAAACTTTTTAGTATTGTGGTCAACTTGAATCTTCTCTTACCGAAATTCAAAATACAAAATTGTATTTTCTCGACTAATAAATGACAAGTATCTCCTATATTTAACCTTGCTTTCAATTCCGGCTGAATTTTTTATACGATGTACAATCTCGAACCAATTAATAAAAAAAATACTAATTTTTTAAACTAAAAATAGTTAATGATAATATTCAATAATATTTCGGCAAATGGAAGCCATATTTCAGTCCAAATGTTTACTATTTTCTAATTGTATTACTTTCAGCCCGCGTAATATACTTTCCAGTATGATTGATAATATTAATCCATTCGCCTTATTTTTGAAAACCCGAAAAGTTTAAAAACATAATTGTGAATAACATTATTATAATAGGTTATTATTCTAAAAATGCTATTTATAAGTATAAAGTTTTCAAAAATGTATAGGAATAGGGTAAATTTCAGATAAAACTCCCCAAACCTATGATAACTTGGAAAATCAGAGATTTTTTCCCCTCCAATAAGTTATTGCAACAACGCTCCTGCTTATTCAAAAATACTTCTGGGCTCATCAAGAAAAGAAAGGAATTATTTATTTAAAAAATAGTATCCACAATAAGTAGAAAAAAAAATCCTTATTTCTTAGTATAAAATTTTCTTTTTTTCCGTCTTTGTTTCTAACAGTTATAAGTTTGAATTTGGATGTTAACATACATGTACATACGATGTTAACATACATAAACATTGCACATATGATTGCTATACGGTTCATATATCTTTTCTATTAAAACAATTATAAGTTATTCAATTATGTATTA
>NW_027109655.1:186725-213544 GCF_000696795.3 Halyomorpha halys
CAGACGAAATTTCATGTGTAAAAGTTATATTCATAGGTGATTATCATAAAAACTACTACCCTTACGAAGATGCGTGACTTAAACTACTTTATAGTTAGTTAAATTTCCTTTTTTATGAGCGCTAATAGACATCTTTACGTTAAGTTAAGTTACGTGCGTCTTATGGTATCTGAGATATATTTATTCAAAAATCATACATTTTATCCAAAATCATATTTTGTGTATTTATTTTGTCATATGTCATAAAAAATACTACTCCTACGACGTTAAGCGTTATAAACTACTTAAGTACACTTAACCAGCTTTAATTTGAGTGCTGCTAGACATCTATATGTTTTATGGTTCCTCAGATTTAGATTTCTCAAAAACAAATTTACTAACTACTGATTTTTCAGTCCTTTTTAATAATATATTACTTTTTAAAATGCTATATCACGGCAAATAGGATTAATAGTTAATCGGGAGAATTTTGAACGTAAATAGGTCTGTAAGGGCTCATATTTTAGCAAATTTACTCTTATTTAAATGTTCTCTTAGGTTTTCCAATGTTCTTGTTAGTTTTAAACATATAGAGCTCCGAATGAAATATTAATTTTTTTTTTAAATTTTGAAACAGATACCATTTTTTATGACCCCTAACTATTCTTGGCAGATTCATCAATTTAGACTAGTAATTATACATTCTATGTCACTACCTTTTTTTTTCTCCCCGGCTCTTCTACTAATATTTAATGCGGACTTTGAATTATAAATTTAACTCCAAAAACCCCACCATAATATACATGAAAAAAAACAACACAAAAACCAGAAGGGCCTTACAAGCAATTAACCAAAAATAATAAATAAAAAAAAATAATAAATCAGCAATATTGTAAACAAAAAAATAGACACAAAAAATTAAATACACACTATACAAACGTATTTATCACGTTTGTATTGTGTGTATTTAATACACATGTGGCTAGACATAGTAGGGATCGGGAAAACATTTAAAAATAAAATTTTTTCAATTCAAAACCATAATATTCAACCTGAATATCAGAATTTATTAAATATGGACATATCAATAGGGAGGTAGAAATACATTTTTTATTCCAAGTTTGTATTCCTGAATTTTTAACATCTATACAATTTTATTCGAATAAAAAACGACTCACAATTTGGAAGTTAGGGAGATAGACAAACAGCACACAGGCATATTGATATGTCCCAAGAGATAATGCCTATAATTTACATTAATTTTTGCTAATGTAACAGATGAATGTATCAATAGCGAACGATATTGTTTAAACAATGTTGTGTTATAAATTTTAATTAAGTGACCGTATGACAAAATTTCAAAAAAGAAATGATGGACGATGTGCTTAACAATAAGGTAACATTGATTATTTGTTTTTAATTGTATACATAAAAAATTTTTGATCATTTTAAGAATATTAGTACTTGAAAATAGGAGAGAACGTTCTACCAAAAATATAGAATATTTATAATATTCTAAAAGAATATATTTTTCACTTCAACAACTTAATAAAAATTACAAACAACTTTCTAGGAAATAAAATTCAGAATAATTATAAATAAAATAATACATTATACGATTTTCAAAATCTGATACAGTGTGTGTATTACTTTCACCTACTATAAAAAATTTTATGTTAGGGTTTAAGAGTAGGGGCCGTCTTGGACATTTCAGATTCCAACTCATGTCTCTATTTTTCTCCTTCAATTATTTATAAAATTCTTTAATATTTTATATTTTTCTGTCGTTTATTATGTCTAACAATGGGCACTGGTAATACATTTAAAATATGTAAAATTAATGGTTGAGGCTGCTCGTTAACTATTTAACGTAAAAGTTGTTGTAACATCCTAGGAATACACATGCTTATCCTACACATAAACGATCGCAATGCTTTCCCTAGATATTGGTAAGTGGTTGGGGGGAGGGGGGGAGGAGAGACTAGTCCAACAATTCAATTACAAATTGCCATGAAAGTACAGCCAGCGCTGGAAGAAATTAATTCAATTTAATATATTACCATCTGACTACATATCAATGAATTTCATGCAAATCACCTGTCAGGTTTTAATGCGTTTGTACTTTTCAATATTTACACAGTAAACATTTGTATAAATAAAAATTTAATACAACAATTAAGTAACCCATTAGTTGAAATTAACATCTATACTCCTCCACGGGCGAAACCATACTCGCTCCATTTTAATGTTAATTAAAATATTACTCGTTTTGCAAAGAATTATCATCATGTTGGAGCAGATTTTTAATTTAACATATAATGCTAAATATTAACTTCTAATAAATCTGTAGTAGATAATAATTATCTGCCACAGTCCGATTCGAACTCGGGCCTTGGAGTCAGTAGTCCATTGCCTTACCAATGAGCTACCCACTCCCACAAATTCTAATATTTTTATGCTAAATATTATTCAACAAATCTAAAAATAAATTAGCTGCCTTTGTTATAGAATAATGATAGTTTTATTTACAATTTTATGAATCTCCTCATTGGTGTCTGTCTTAGGTTACTACCATACCGCTCGAAACGGTGGCTATTTAACAAAGAAATAACATGGCGGTCCTATAATCAAATTGTATTAATATTTACTACAATTTTTGATGCAACTACAGAAAATCTCCTTCAAACTGTTCCTTCCTTGTGTAAATTAGCCCAGCATCAATTTTCATCTGAAAAAAAAGGATATATCCAAGAGAATATATATATTATAGGTTATCTTAAAAATGAACCTATCACCTTTATTCTTTATTTATTTATATATATTCGTTTCGTCGGTATTTTGTGAATAATATCCTCTCCTTAGCTTTAAGTAACAATAATAAAATTTAATATAATCGAAAAATACTTTAATTGATTAATATATATATTTTTTTCTTATTACATAGAAAAACCTAAATAATTTTTTTTTTGTCCTTGAAATGTTTCATTGTTTTTCATAACTATTAGAGGAAATTATTATTAGTAAGTATAATAATAAATTATTATCATTAATTTAACATTATCTTATATTTTTTAAAATTTCAAATGTGACGTATTTGTTAACCACCAATGCTCCCACTCCTCTACCTTATTGGTACATCGCATCCGCCTTTAAATCAATCTTGTGCTTTCCTCCATTCAAAACGGCGAGTGTCTTATTTTTTTTTTCATTATTTTCTTTTTTACTTCACCTTATATTTATTATTTTTTCCGTCCTTTAATGTGTACTGTATTTTTATATTTCTTTTTTATTTGTTATTATTTTCGTTTTCATTAATTGTCTAATGCTTTTTTGTAATTCTTATCTATTTATAATTTTCACTGTACATCTTATTTTTATCTTCTTTATTTACTTTGTTCATTTTCATATAAATGTTTATATATTTTACATCATATTTAGCAACACCTTAGTTAACTTTTATTTCATGTTATCTGTTCTCTTACTTTATTACATTATTTTAACGGTTTGTATCTTTTTTAGCCCTGACTAAGTCCTACAACGTATTGGAAAAGCGAAGCGTTGGCTAAATAGTAGTAACTACTTTAGTTTATTTTACAGCACACTGACCTTGCATGTAGAAAATAAATGCGCATACGCTACTATATATAATATTTACATTCAGTCTAGGGAACCCCGAACTAAGCTTTGTCAAACTCGTGAGGTAGGCAAAACAGAGCTCCAAGACATCCCAGCGTTTCACCGGTGAAATAAATTTAAATAATCAAAATAGCGATGCTAATTTGTAATTTGAATTCATAAACATTTTATGAATATCATTAGTGGTTTTGCAGTAATTCAATTACTCCAGGTTGTTCAAAGCCTCAATTTATCAATGAATAATTTTTTATGCAGTAAGGGCTAATAGATAAAATCGTATTTTCCAGATTGGAGATTAATAACAATTAGTTCCGTAATAGAGACGATTTAATCAACATTATATTAAAGTCAAGAAACGATAATCAACTGCACTCGATTTTCATTAGGCCTTAAAAGGCAGGCTACAAAAGAAAGCCCATTTTTTTGGGTTTCCAGTAAAATTTTCCCCTTCCGAGTAACAAGGGTCGAGCTCGTTAAAAATTAGATTAGGCAAATGCTAATTTTTCCTTTAAAGTTTCCCTGCTTAATTCTTTCCTTACGCTGAGTTACAATTTTCTCGATGAAAATGACGGTTGTTGTGCTCCTAAAACTAATAATGAATGAGAGCGGTAGGGTAGGGTATGGTGTGCTAAACTCGTTATTGGATCCTGCAGAGTGCAATTATCTGATACTAATGGGAAAATCAGGTGAAGCTCGATTAGCCATTATCATCTCGTCTCTTCTTCAATTCTACATTACCAATCGATTAAATAAACTTTGAATCCACAAATCCTGTCTCCTTTCAGATTTCCATCACTTCATTTGCGCTACCAGCTTATCTTTTCAGAATGTCTGGTTTTAATACAAACAAAGTATTTAATGGAAATATATTATTAGACCGTTATTGCACAGTGTTTGGGAGGGTATATTGGTCATTTCAAAATAATTGGAAATTTTGATAATACTTTTTTTTGGAAAAAACAAAAATGTATTTATTTTTTTTAATATCTTTATTGAAATTTACAACTGTATATTATATAATAAATTCAGTAAATTTGATCTTAGTTAAAATGGAGTGTTTTAGGCGTGTAGAGAAACTACCCATTGGTAGGACTCTAATAACATTTTATATTAGCAGGTCTCGGGGCCATATTCATTTTAGGCGCCTCGGAGGATCGTCAGGAATGGAAGAGGGTACAAGGCTAGAAACTAGGGGGCTTGAGTGGTTAGGGAGTTTATAATGGAAGGAGTGATATCTGATTCGGGCTAGATCGGTTACATAGGGAACATTAAGGTCTGTATGATTTTATTTGTGACAAAGTAAGGAGCATTGAGGATTTTACGAAGGATTTTGGATTGTAAGGATTGGATACGAGAGGAATTCTAAGGTTTAGTGGAGCCCCAAAGCTCAACTCCATATGTCCAGATTGGCCTTATTACAGTCATATTGAACAGTCTTTTGTAATGTGTTGGAAGTTTAGACCGTTTGTTTAGAAAGTGATGTAATAGTCGAAATCGACGTGCAGTTTCCTGTCTTTTCAGTCTTGTGTGAGGATTCCAGGTTAATCGTTTGTCCAAATGTAGTCCAAGGTAGTTGACCTGTTCGACACGGCTAAGAGTAACATCATTAAATAAAACTGTAGGGCAGTCAGTAGGTTTACGACGAAGGGTAAAGGTGAATTGATGGGATTTGTTGGAATTTATCTTATTCAAATTAATTTTTGAGAATTCTACGTTAAAATTTATCTAATTGTAAGTAGTTCTCTTTTCGACTACTATAAACAATCATTCTGTTTCATGAGTTTTTTTTTTTCCGTTGGTTCTACAGACGTTAAAGATCTTTGGCCGCCCGAACCAGCCTTTTCCACGTCTGCTTATCTTGGGCTACTGCTTTCCAGTTTGATATATGCAGCTCTTTCACATATTTGTTAATTCTATCTATCCATCTGGTTTTGGTATCCCACATGGTATCTTCCTACTATATTGGCATTCATTGTTATGTAGAGGCGTCCTGATGGATTGCTTCGTGCCAGATGTCCCGCCCATCTTAACTTCCTTTCCTTCATATCATGAGATATTGACTGACCAGTCTCTGAAAGTAGTTCACTGATTGTTCTTCTGCTCCATGTATTAATGTGAAACCGAAGTCTTTGAAACTGTCTACTTTTGGAAACGGTTTTCCACCCACGCAAGCCATGTCGTTAGGGTGGATATTTAGGCTAAAAATCTGTTTCGTGAGTCGTATACAATTTTGTATGATCGTATCGATTTTAGAAAATTCTTGATTTTTGTGTCAAATCTCTAAAACATCAGTCTATTAGTCTGAAAGAAAAGTAGCTGACGAAGAACGGCGTAATACTTTTGAAGAAGTGTTGGGAATGACATTTGAGATGTTATTAGATCTTTTGGTCAAGGACAAGGACGCTTGTTGAGCTATGAAAATATAGATTCATCTCAAAAACGTTTGACCCTTTGACAGTTTCAGTCAAACAAATGAGAGATGTCAAAATAAAAAAATAAATATATAGATATACTAATTCAATAAATCTCAACGATTTTGGACGTCTGTATCTTTAATTTTTACTTTTCATCATCCTATTCCTCTGATTGGCAGAATGACATCCTATTCATAGTGAAAATTTAAAGAATTATTTAGTCAAAATAAAAAGTATGGAAACAGGCGTTTTAATTATTATTACTGTACCTTTGTAGGATGTGTATAAATCCCATTCGTTTATACACCCCTGAAGACTGAACGTCTATTTATGTCCAAGGGTTGATGAATGTTCTGCATACAGAGGAAAAAAAAGATAAATTAAAGGTATATGAAATAATTTTCGAAAGAACTCAATATGTTAGACAGTTGTAATTGAATAATTATAATGGAATGCTAACAATAATTGATTATTTATCTGTAAATATGAAAAGATTTTTTTTTTTTTTGTTAAAAGGTATTTTAGAAATTATTTTTCTTGTTTTATTCACTTTCAAGTCCATGGATTAACAGAATAAATAAACACGGATACCAGATAGACAAGTTGAGCTAGTTGGAAAACAATGGTAGGGGAGAAGTGTAGCTGTTTTGGATTCGTGGAAAAACATGGTTAATGGTTAAGTTACCATTAGTCAGGAGTAATTGTCTGTCATTGTTGCTGATGTGGTGTGCGAGTTCTGTGAATGCACTAGCTTCTAGTTGAAGTTATGTTGGATCCTTTATATAAAGTGACTATTTTAAAAGAGCAAACAGTCCAAGAAGGGAATCAACACATTTAGTATTTTTTTAATGTCTCAAAGGAACCACGCATCCATGGGAATATTATTGTTCATTTTTCGGGGCCACCGATAAATAAATGTTGGCTGACCCGGGTGAGAATCGAACTCACAACGTTCTAAACCACAACTCTGGGGCCCTCTCCTTAACGTATTTAGTTAGTTAGTTATATGGAAAATATGTATGTAATTTTAGAAACCATTTTTCTGGCACTCCAGCACCTCCTTTCCAACACATTAGTTTGAAATGCATTAGCTAATATGGTAACGTCAAGCAAAGGCAAAAGCCTAAGAAAAACCTGAAATGTCTACTAAATGAAATTGAACCCCAACCCGTCACTTCAACCTTGGTTATGGTAGACGACTCGCTTTTTTTCACTAAAAACGAACCCTTATAACATGTTTATATATTGTAACATCACTCAGCCCTATAGAAACCAAGACTCCACTAATAATTATCAGGAATACTAGGCACTTTTAATTACTTTCTCCAACAATTGAACTGAGTTATTGGTCCATGGAAATACATATGCAAGAGCACTATGCACTATCGATACAAAATTCTGTATCCCATACCAGAATAAAATATGATGCCATATCTGTCAGGCTTATAAGCATGTACTACTATCACCCTTTGTTAGGTGGTATATACACTAAGTGTATCAAGTGCGGTGAAAACCGCAGCTCAGGGAATTCCAAGGAGCCTAGATAAATTCTTTACGTAAGAGCACTATCCCAGAAAAAATGGTATCATGCTAATTACAAGAGTCGTCGTACGTACAAGACTTTAAAATTAAGGATAGAGGTAGCTCATAGAATGGAAGAGACTTTTGGACCTTTTAGACCACCCAGGGAGCCCTCAAGAATTGTGAATACCCAAATTATAGGAGCGATATAACAAACATCCAATACAATCTCAGGTCCTATTCCAAACGCAATTTCAACCTCATGATACCTAATCCCAACTATAAGACCATGCCGAACCCAATCTAGAACTATGGAATTGTGGTTAACAGCAAAAATAACATCATCCCGATCATCAAGGACCATATGATCTAAAAAAAAAAGTTTACATGATCTCGACATGCCCATATTGTCCATCACCTTATACCATCCAGATTTTCAAACTTTTATCATAACCTTATTCATATCTAGAAATGATTTGTTGGATATTAATGTGTTGTACTCTCTTTCAAGATTGTTCATGGGGCACTACGTGAAAATTCTGCCTTTGGTAATGCTATTTAGTAAATATTGAGTGGAAATAGTTTGATTGTTTACACCTGTTTAAGAATTATTTTCATGGAAGAAATACATCATTAACCTTGGATGAAGGCATATTAGAATGAAATACGTTAAATCTAAAAAAGTAAAAAAAAAATATATTAAAAAAAAAGAAAAGAAAAAAAAGAACCACAGTCGTTAAAATAACAAAATAAAATTTGAGAAAAGAAACAAGTAAAAGTTTATGAAGCTGTTATTATCCATCTATATTTCAGTTTTTGTTGTCTGAAAGAGGGAATGAATATCAGGACGGGATAAATTCCTGATGTTGGGGGTTAGTGAAGGAAAACCGCATTTGGAATGGTTGTCTGCCATAATTTTATAGAATAAACGAATATTTAGTGAAGAATGAACCACAGAACCGCAAATCGAATACAACCCAACCGGCAGAGGTTAAACCTTATTTTTATCTGTTATTCATAATAAAGGTAACCGAGTAATGAGCAGTTTAGAATACAAATGAAAAATATAATTTCTTCCTCCAAAATATTTAATATTATTTTACAATATCAAAAATGTTTTTGTTTTATTATAACTACCTATATTATTAAAAAAATTCAAAATCAATTTATGACATTTATATTGTTATTAAAAAAAAATCTTGGAATAATTCTTATTCATTTATTTGAAAAAAAAATCATCTTGTGGATATATTGACTTAAACAGATTTAATTAAAAAAAAAAGAAAGTCAAATTTGGATTTTATAGCACTTTCTTAAGAAAATAAGAGTCATTTCCAATCTAGTCGAAGCATATCTTTAAATTAAGTGAAGTGATATCATTTATCTCACAAAAAGTTATAGATTTTATTAAATTTCGATCAGAAGTGTAGTTCTCATGATTTTTTTTGTTTTTTCAAGCGTGAATTTCCACGACTCATGGACCAAGTGAGACTTATAAAAACAGAGAAAATAACGCTTTGACAAATTAAATGAAATAGCCTGAATTAATGAAGTCTCCCGGTGGCTGGTGCCTCCAGATGTTGCCACATCTGTTACAGACGTAGACAAAGTGGATTGTGAATGATAACCACGATTAGACACCGAGATAGTCTAGATGGATGTATCACTGAATCCCAAGGCAATAATTTGAATCGTTTGTAATTATTAATGTACTGAATCAATGCTAATGTTTCAAAACTTGTGTGAATGATTCATTTTAACGCGTTTCATATACAGGGAACATTAAATATTAAACAATTCATAATTTCCTATTAAAGCTTACGTGTCAGAACTAAAAACAATTTTAAGTAAAAAAAAAAGAAAAGAATTTTCGAACTTGATTGGATTTGTATTATTATAAAATATTTTTTCTCTCTTTTTTTAAAATATTTTTTGGTTTTAAACTTTGTTAATTAAACGTATATAGGTATTCCAGTCTGTGTTATTATAACGAAGAGATAAAAAAAAAAAAATGAGCTGAAATACCAGAGTTGGACGAAATAACTTTTTCACCCAGATATTCTATAGTAATTGCAATGGAAGTTATGCTTTGTACAGAATCGAATGGTGGTAACGTATTCGTGGAACGGGATTTGGATACGGGACATTTGGAGGTATTATTATTTTTTTTTTTAATTTATTGTATAAAAACAAAAAAAATACTAAACACTTAATAAATACCCCTGAAACTGTGGCTGTTTTATTTATTTTTGTTAAATTCATAAGCAAAATTAGCCTAATTTAAAAAAATCTAATAAATATAAAAACTATAATAATCTTCATCTGCTATTTATATATATTTTTAAGATGCAAATACAAAATAAACTCTTATTAACTAGTGAAGAAGATACCTAATAAAAGATATTGTCTAACCCTCCAAAAAATGAGCTATTAAGATTTAGCTAGCTAAATTTTCTTCTTGCCAAGAATACAGTTTAGTTAATGATAACGATGCCGTAATGCAATCGGGAAAGAGACTCGATATTTCCTATTAGAATTGGATATTTCAATTTTTCCTTTCTTCTTTGTTCTATACAAACATTTTTTTAATTGTTTGTGTTTATCTATTATTTATTATTGTTAACAATAAAGATTGTTTATTTTTATTTTCAAATGAAAAAAAAATTAAAGGTAGATACATTTGAGAATTTTTTTTTATTCGCTTTTTAAGTCCTGTCAAACTATTTCAATATGGAAAAAGACCTAGCTGATGTTACAGATAATTTAATTTTATATGGAAATAGAGAGTTCAATCAATATCGTTAGAGTCGTTTTTGAAGATCGATAGTATAAAATGGCATTTTCGGTTTGTTTATATTATTTAAAAAGATGCTGTCACATCTTAGTATTAGGTTGCCATTTTTTGAGACTAGTTTTTTTGGGCTCATTAGTTCTCAATACATATATTTCCTCCGAAAAATACAATTAGAATTTGCACTACTTTTCTTTACAATATATTCCATATATTGGTGAAAATAAAAAGAGGAAGAAAAGAATAAAAAATGACAAAAATAGCACTGGCAACATTTAAAATAATAATAAAGGGAAAACATAAAATAAAATTATGATATATATATAAATAAAAAATTATAATTAAAAAAAAAATAAAAATTTAAAATTAGTATTTCAGTTTTTAAAATCAAAACATTTATTGACAAAAATTTAACATTGAACGGAGAAAAATAAATAATAATAAAATAAATAAATAAAATAATCAAATTATAAAATAAATAAAATTAAACAAATATTAAGCAAAATTAAATAAAATATAAATGAAGTTGATGACCAAGGAAGTTTGGGGCCACTTAACAAAAAAAATTTAATAAAAAGAAACTGACTAAATAATAACAAAATAATTTATGTACCAGGAATGAAAATTAAATTTAAGTAAACAATAATAAAATAAATAAACATTTGTACCTACATACAATATAAGTAAATAAATTTAAGAACAAAAGAAGGAACTTTTATCAAAAAAAATATAAATTGCTCAAAATAAAAAAATGGATTTCTGTTTAATATTTTTTTTTGCTTAAAAAAAATTCATTGAATATTCCGTATCAATTGCATTTACCTTTGATGCTGAAACTACCATTAATCTTTATCGTCAAGCGTACATCCCCGATTCACTTTGCTCAGATTCTATCAATATTTTATTTTGTTTAAAAGTATTAATTATTATAAATATTTTTGAAGTATTGTTTTTTTTTTTCAATTGCTGAAACGTTAGTTATTTTTATTTTGGGGCAACACTGGTTTTAATTTGCACGGTACCGATTGTAGAGGGTCCCCTTGGGCCTGTGGGATGGACTGGGAGGGGGCCACTGATGGATGGCCTGGCAAATAGAGTGCTCCTTTCCGGCAGCCTCTTTCACCCAAATATAATTATATACCCTGAATCCAAGGGAAATCGAACCCGTAAAATTTGTTGGATATATCAGTCCAATTTCAAGGATTGTATTATGCCACTAGCAACGCTGTCGAAATATTTCTGTAATTTGCTAAGAGAGTGCGCTTTAAAAATCATTATTAACACTTTTTTTGCACAGTATGAATTTATATACCTCTAGCCTCAAAAAATTCTAAAATTATTTTTTTCATTTCCTAACGTTCTTTCTTCTACAGCGTAATTCCGAATTTTCAGTTACGTGAGATATATATTTTTTAACACATTCTGTAAGGTTTTCAAAACTATTACATATAGGGCACATTTTATTAGACGTGCACTGAAGACTTAAACCATCAAAATAGCAAACAATTTTATTTACGTATTTTAACGATTTGCATGCAAGCGGGGGTTGAGCATATGTAAGCATTACATTGAGCATATGCAAAAAACATAATCACTTCTAAATTCAGTTCCACATAGACATAAATGAGAAAATTTTTTTTTGTTTTAGCTTCATAATCATGGCAGCCATATTAGTGGCTCCGCCCGGCAAAGAAGACTCAAATTATTATTACGAAAAAATTGTATTCTTAAAAAGTTTCGAACTTTAGGTTTGCACGCAAGTCTTCCAAATCCCTATAAAAATGTTATTGGTTTTACGAGTTTTTCAACTTCGGGACGCGATCAAAAAAGTGTCAGATATGAATAACTGTAAATTATATTTACAAATCTCAGAGTTAGGTGCACTGGAAAGGGACAGAAGGATGAGTATCCTGTGTGAGTATTTTCCGTTGGCTTCATATCACAACTCAATGAAACTATTGCTAGAAAAATCTCTATCTATTACTAAACGCAAGTAACAATTTAATTATTAGTTTTAATATAAAAAACAAATTCCAATAAATCCCACCAAATCACATTTACCCTTCGTCGTAAACCCATGACCTCTTGGTCTTTACCCCACCGTATCCTTTAATAATAACCCATATATTCCTGTCGAACAGATGCGTTACTTAGGACTACATCTGGACAAACGACTGACATCCTATCCTCATACAAGACTGAAAAGACAGGAGACTGCTCGTCGATTCCGACTATTACAACATTTACTAGACAAACGGTCTGAACTGCCAGTCCATTACAAAAGACTGATCTACAAGACTATTATAAGGCCTATCTGGATATACGGAGTTGAGCTTTAGGGCTCAAATAAACCATCAAATTCCTCCCGAATACAATCCTTACAGTTCAAAATCCATAATGCTTACTTTGTCACGAATCAAGTCATCCATCAGGACCTCAATGTCTCATATATTGCCGATTTAGCCAGAACACCAGATACCAATCCTTTTATGATAAGCTTCCCAGCCACTCAAATCCACTTGTTTCTAACCTGGCTTTCCTTCACTACATAATAATCCTCCTAGGCGTCTGAAAAGAAGATGAACTCAAGATCTTCTCCTCTAGAAATGTTATTGGAGTTCTGTCAATGGGTAGATTCTCCACATGTTTGTATCATGTCACCTATAGCAAATTTACTTGTTGTATTTTTATTTTATTAAAACTATTTTTCTTTGTGTGTGTTTTTTTTAAACTTATTTATCCATTCAAGTGTTTCCTGTAACCGGTTTTTCATTATATTTTCCTTTTAATCTATGTGTTAGTCTTATTCTCGTAAAATGTATCTATTTGTTTGTTCTTGGTAAACTGATCTACTGCTGTGACTTTGAATGATGGTCTGATCTCACATTATCGTATAATATTGAATTGTTTGGCGGGTCACTGAAGAGGATCTAGGAGGGTGAATTCCGGTGAGCGAATTTGTTGATCGGGTGAATTGAAAAATTGTGAAAGGGTGAAATTGGAGGAGCAGAAATGAGAAATAAAAATAGGAATGAATGAAACATTTGTATTTGTTGTACAGACCGAAATGGATTGTAAAAGAAAACTGTAGGGGGGGAAAATTGTTTATTATATCTTATTATTGTATATCTTTTTTTTTTTCTGATTATACCATGTATGTGTAATTTATATATGTCCGATTACGGATTGATAAGTATGCTGTGTGAGATAGCAACCTAATGTATTTAGGCAGCATAGATAAATAAAGTATTTCTCCCTCTCTCTTTTCATACAGTTGTAAATAACAATAAATATATTATTAAAAAAAATATATAGTTGATATAGTTCTAAACCTAAGAAGGATAATCTTTGCGGCTTGTAATATTATAAAATGTTTCTTCACTTCTTGTACACATAAGAACTTTCACGCAGGAGCTTTTTATTACCCTTGCCAACACAAAGCCCGCATCCGCAGTAAAAATTAACTTGCCATTATACTCTCTTATATATAAGTCTTAAGGAACTCATAAAAGAAATTGGTGAAGGAGTTCATATGCTTGAGGCAAAAGTTGTGCGTAGGAATGCATATGCTTGGACCGTATATTACTTAATAAAGACGACGTAAGTTGAGCGGAAAGTTTGCATAGTAGTGAAGGTAGGTGCACGCCATGTTTAGTACCGCCAGGGGAGTATTGTTTGGTGGTAAACTTCATCCACTTCAGCGCCTTCCTTACTAACGCCTTTGGCTCCACAGATTTTACTTGTATAATAAAATTACTCTGTTCTTATTAATATACATTTTTTCATATACATAGAAAGTAAAATACTGTTAGTTAGTATTTGCTAAGCTGGTGGTCCCTAAAAATATACCTCTGGTGATCTTTTGTGAACAATAACAAATACAATAGAACTTTATTTTTTATTGATTTACAATCTTATCTAAACAACACAAATAAAGATAACTTCATTTCAACTACATGAGTCTTGTTTAATTTAACTTTCCTTTAAGTTAAATCACTCTTATATAATAAATTATATTTTCTATGCAATACCTTTAATGAGCGGTGTGGCTCAGTGGTAAGGCACTGTTCTACTTACTCAGGGTTCTAATCCAGCTGTGAACGATAATTATTTATTTTGTTACTATACCCGTGAGTCAACCCTGTGGGTCTGAGAGCCCTCTGAGATCCACCCTACCTCATAAAGTACCCTTTTTTTCCAACGTTTCCAAGAGTTGAATATGAAAAATTAAGGATATACAATTGCTTTATTTAAGATTAAACAGAACTAAAATATTTCGAAATAAAATTTCTGTTTGGAGTCAAAAATTAAATATTTTTTTAACACATCTTTATTAATGTACTCTAGGAAGACCATCTTCCTAGTGTCAGTCAAAAAATAACTATTTATTAGTAACCGACACTTTGCAAAGCTTTATCAGGGCTGGGTCCTGAAAGTAGAATTATTAATATATGTTGATATATTTTATTATTTATTAATAGTAATTAACATTTTATTTATAAAATACATTTTAAAGAGAAGTATTTCGATCCTAAAAAGTTTCGAATCCGTTTTTCAGTGGAAATTTTAATAAATTTTAAGCTTCTCTGAGTCTAAGTAACCAGGAAGATCGGTCAAAAAATTACTGTTTATTAGTAACCGACGTTTCGCTCCACTTTGCAAAGCCTTATCAGGGTGGGTCCTGAAATTAGAATTATTAATATATTTTTTATATATTGACATACTTTATTATATATTAATGTATTTTATTTTTTATTAATAGTAATTAAGATTTTTTTTTTAACTTACCTATTTATAAAATACATTTTAAAGGGAAATATTTCGATCCTAAAAAGTTTCGAATCCGTTTTACAGTGGAAATATACATTTTAAGCTTTTCCGAGTGTAAATAACCAAGTAATAATGGCCGGCAGTGCGCATGTGGGTGAGTTCGTAAGGAGCCTTGATCAGAAATATAAAATTTTACGAAAATGAAATTTAGTATTTCAGGTAGATGCATGCTTTGGATTTGACTGCAACCTTTTTCTTAAATCAACTAATCAGAAGCGCTACAAGTTATTTCAGTTTTATTTAAAACTGCTTTAGCAATTTCGTTTCAACTTGTCATATCAATGAAAAATCAAGTAGCAATTTTTTTTTTAAATATCTAATTTTTTTATTTTTTATTGATAGATATTACAATCTGCCACACATTTGTGGGCAATAGGTAATAGTGATGAATGATCTCATACATACTAAAATAAAATAAATAAATGAGTGAAAAAAAAACTCTCTTAAAATATATAAAAACAGAAGAATAAACAAAATGAACATAATCAAACTATTTGTATGAAAAATAAATAAATAAAATAACATAATGATAAAATAATATAGTCTCTAGTCACGTTTACATTCTAACCTTGTTTAAATGCCGAATTGGAAAAAAAAAAAAGTAACTTCGAAAGTATCTTTCATTTGGTTCATTTGAAATAATTACCCATCTTTTACTATCAGAATTATTCGGAAAAGGATAAATATGAAAAATATCAGAATTTATATTAATATAAATATGAAATATAATTTATTAAAGTAGTAACTGAATGTTTTCATAGTTGATATGATGATAGTCATTACTTTTGACTACTGCTGCAGTAATAGTATTTTTGTATCTAACCAGGAAATATAAATATAGTATGGAGAATCTTACCATCATGGATGAAAAAGAAGTTTCCGAATTTGATACGAACCCTAATATCAACTCATAGCAGGATAGTTTAGTGAAAAATATAAAATGAGTAACCCCCGAGATTTTTTACTATCATATCAAAATACAATACAACATTTAGGGTTCAACGGATATCAAAGCCTTTTCAAAGTCGATTACAGTAATTAATTTTTTTTGAAATTTAAATATTGAGTTTCCTTGTCTATATCAAGTTTTCAGAATGTTAATTATACATAAGACATGATCGAGTCAAGTGATATGAAAAATATTTATATGAATTAAAATATTTTCAAAATCAAGATAATAAAACCCGTACATTTTATATTTTCAATTCTTGGCTGTGCTTCTGAGAAATATGATTTAAAATAGAACGTTGCCTCAGATTGGGCAGAATTTAAACTAGAGTGTGGAGGAGCAAATCCCCGTTGCACTGTTTTCTTTGGCAGTTGTAAGGGAGAAAGTGTCCAATTTTGTGGTAGAGTTCACAGGCGTTTGGAGTGTGTGGGCTGCCACAACTTAGACAATATGCAATATAATAGCTGGAATTGCGGTCTGGCACTAAACTGTTGTAGTTAGAAATGGTATTAATTCGTGTTAGGTAGCAATGTTCTATTACTGTATTATATAAATTTTAAATAATATTATATGAATTGTTCAATTAACAATATATATATATATATATATATATATATATATATATATATATATATATATATATATACAGCAACTTCTACGCTTACATCAAAAAGGAAAGGTTGGGCCATAGAGGGAGAAACACGGAATGCGAGGAAAAGATGGGAAACTGGCAGCATCCAAATAAAAATACTACACATCTGGAAAAAACATTTCCTGGAACTTCAGAATCATGAAGAGCCCACAAAATACCAGGACATGGATTATGGTGAGGAGGAAAAACCGGATATTCTCGATGTTGAAATACCTCTCGACAGACATAAAATAAGGAAAAACCCAGGAAAGCTGTTCCAAGATAGTGGAACACCTCTAAGAGCCAAGTTATTACACCTAACCTAGAAAATATGGAAGGAGGAAAAGATACCAAAGGACTGGAACACAGGCCTCATCGGTCATCTCCTAATGAAGGACTGCGGGTATAAGTATGGAAATAACAGAGGCATAGCACTCCTTCCGGTGGCCTATGAAATAATCGCTAATATCCTTCTAGATCGGATACTTAGGTAATACGAAAATATAACAGGCGACCACCAAGGAGTGTTCAGGTGAGGAAAGATCAGACAAGATGTTTATCCTGAAAAATATAATCGTAAAAACGATAAAAATTAGATAAGGATGTGCATGCTTTTTTGTCGATTTCAATAAAGCCTATGATTCTGACGACAAAAACTGTATTTGGAAGATCACGACTGAGCTGGGGATCCCCGGGAAGTTGGTAAGTATGCAAAAGATCCTAAATGCTGAGTTCTGAAGTCTTTGAAGTTTGAACAGGTCTTAGACAGGGAAATGGACTCTCGTCAATGTTGTCCAATTTAATCCGTGTTAAAGTGATTAGAAAACATTACGTTAACAAGGTATATGATTGTAAGCCAAAAAATCCATCCTAACGCTCCACAATAAACTCAATGAATAATCAGTATTTTGAGATAGAACAAGAAACAACAAGCACAAACAGAGTTTCTTTTCTTTGTCAAGAATACTGAAATCTACTATAGTTGGCAAGAGTCTAATGAAGCGGAAATTGAGCTTTCGTTGGTGAATTCTGATGGTGTCACATCAAGTAAGTGGAAGTCGAACACTCATAATCTGAACATGCAGAAATTCCCTAATTCACAAAATCTTATCGCTCCAATATTGATTTTGCGTATATACATATTGTGCATCTAACTGATGTTTGATGCCATCGCAAACCTAGTTCCACGTATATGGTAAACATTCTGGTAGATAAAATAACATGACCTATTGGAAAAATTCTGTTTTTCTAGTATAAACGAAATTCAATTGTTGTCTGAACTGTCTCGAAGGTTAGAATCTCATAGTCAGGGCTATGAGATTCTAACCTTCGAATCTAAACCCAACATCTACCCACCGCTGTGACTACCAGAGGAATTCAACGAAGCTTTTCGTCTTCCACTGGGCCAAATGATGGGTTGTGCTGATCATTAGGCTTTGTGCCCTTCATTTTCTGGTTATTTTCTTAGTTTCGTTATCGATTTATACAATGGTTTTGATTATTTGTGTAATCCCTTTTTTCGGCTGGTGTCCTGAATTTGGTATCAGTAAATAGTTTTAAACTTAGTTAAACTTTTTTTCGGGTGCATAAGTTTTTTTTATTATTTAGGTATATTGTTAGTGCTGTGAGAAATAATTAATTATAAAGGAATTTGGATACGGAAACGACATACCTGAAAGTAAAATCTTCCTCATTCTTTTGGAGTTAATATATTTAGATTTAGTGGCGAAAGTGGAAACATATGTGTTGAGTCCTCTATGGCCGAATTAGTTAAATCGGAAATTCAGTATAAAATGTTGTCTTTGGACGAGGTCAAAAACTAAGTGGATAGACAGAATCAACAAAGATGCGAATGAGTGAAACTGGAAAGCATTAGCCCAAAACAGGCAGGTGTGTAGAAGGCTGGTTTGGACGGCCAAAGATTTACAAGGTCTGTATGGAATTCTGTGAGCTAGAAATGCCGTGAGCTTAAAGTTCTAATGTCGAACGTGAGCGATCCTTTCGGTCGAAAGGCAATGCTCCTTACTATGTAACAAACAATACCCTTCACCATGACATTAGTATCCTCTTAGCCTCACAGTTTATTAAATATAAATTTAACACATTCTACGAGTATTCTAATCCCCTAGTACAATCTAACATATCTCATCCCTACAGTTCTCTTCGAAAGTTGAAACGGCAGTGATCTAGAAACTTACTTTAAATTATTATATTGGAGTTTTGGCAATGGAAAGGTTCTCCACTCAAGTCCGTCTGCGCCTACGGCTAGTACCCTCACTCATCCTTCACTGGCTTAAAATACCAGTGGCGCAGCGAAAGAGAAGCTCCGGGATCTTCCAGAGTCTTGATTTTTCCAACCGTTGTGGGGGACAAGCTCGGTTCGGAGTTCTCCAGGCCTAATGTAAATACGAATGAATGTGGGTAAGATTTCATTTTACATTAGGTTAAAAAAAAATTATGTACTTTTTTTCAATTTATTATTTGTTTATAATTTAATTTATATCTCTATAAATAAGGTGTTAATGTGCTCTCTGGTGCCTATTGCCATTGTCAGTAACTACGACAAAAGAAAGTAATATTGTATAGTAAAAAAAACATGGACTTAATGTTTTTTTTTTTGTGTTTTTCACCAAAACATGTGTCGTTAATATGTTTACTTTTACGTTTCTTAAGGAATTAAAACAAAAATTCTCTTAATTTATACGCTTAGAAATTAAAATGAAACATTTAATGTTGTACTCAGATTTGAATATAATATGCCAATGCATATGATTTCAGATTCTGTGTTGCTCCAATTAAATATTGTTCTGCCATCACTTCTTGTTATATAAAGACGATATCTTGGATGTAACAGCGTACGAAAATATAAACGAACATAAAGCTGCTTTAATGGATAAAGGCTATTAAAAACGTACTTAAATTGGAAACAGGTTTACTTTGGAAGTTTTATCTCATGCAGGTCATGACAGACACATAAACTCCGGTAATAAGGCCTGAACTTCCACCGATAGTAATGTTTTCTCCTCTTATATTGCCGTACATATATTGAAGCACATAACTGGTATCCAGGTCGTAACTACTTGTATTCCTACTAATCTCCAACATTCTTCCATGCATTTTCAATACTCGTTATCATATCACAACTAATCACGTTGGTCATAATATCAAACTGGTAAATTATTTATATGCAATGGAAAATCATCCTGAAATCATCTCATTCAGTAAAAAATATACCTCTACTTAATGAGGGTGTAAAGAAACGTCGATATAACGAATTGAAAATCCTATCAGAAACAAAAGTTCACGTTTTGGAAACGAATTTTCGCAACGATGAGCTCTATGACTCCTAAAAACTGCATCCTAGCAAAAAAAAAATGTTATGATTACAAAATTAAACTATGTAAATTCTCTAGGATATCTAGAAATGCGTTTCCATGTTAATTTTGAACTCATATGTGGCCCTATCGATCTAATTTTTTTGGCATAACTTGAAAAAAAAAATTATTATTTCCTGATCGAACGAAAAATAATATAGTGTGTAAACATAGACTGTATTTATGAAATAATATCGTGTGAACACTATACACATATTTCGTTTAAGATATGTTTATTATTTTTTATACCGCTCAAATAAATCCATCATTTCTCAGAAATTCCATACAACTTGATAATAAATATTTATTTAGACCTCAATGCTATGAGTTTTCAGCGACAAACCCCGTCCATTATTATTTTATTTTATTTTTGGAACTTCCCAACCCTTCCGGTTTTGTTGATAGTGAATACTGCTACATGTAAACCAACACTAATGTCGTACCGTAATAATTTATTCGACTATATACATGAGTAAATCCATTACGGGAGAGGGGTCTCTTTGAATCAATATGAAAGTTATTTGCCGTGAATGAAATTCATTTATGAGAATTATACTAAGCAGATTATGGGTCCTGACCAAATGCGATCAATATTTATTAACATCATTTTATTTACAGTTGAGATATCCTTTTCGGCCCCCTTTCAGTACTTGACACACGTCCGGATAATCCTATATATCGATTATCCGTTAATCTGATATTATCTCTAACCCGTTATTATTGAGGTAAATTTATGCAATTTAAATACTATGGTAAATACGATCTAAAAAAATTCCGTCCTTATTTTCAAAATAAACCTTTCAGATAACTGACCAACTCAAATTTGAACTGTACTTGTGAACCTTTTAAGAAATGTACTTCAGTAATAATTTTAGTAATATGGTGATAAAATATAAAGTCTGCTCTTAACGATTTGTTCGATGCCAAATTGTTTTAAGATCGATATTGAAAATACTAAGAATTATTTTATGGAATTAGTTATTCTATAGAATGAGTTTTTTTTTTTTTTTATAGTGATGGGCTCATATATGAATTATGTGAAATAAAGAAAAACAAATAACTTACTACAACGACTATGATGCCATATAAACATTTATCATACAGTTAAGACACAATAACGCAATGCGCATGCGCTCAGTATAAAAGTTAAACTTCAAACTCGCGTTAGAACAGAACTTTTACTTATGCGTAATCCTTCATTCTTCATTATTTTATACAACTTTCCATGTTAAATATTACTTTTTCTAGAAACCTTTGGCTTTTCAACAATGCATTTTACTCTTATGTCTCTGAGATATATAAATTGGTTCTACGATGAATAGTCATTCGGCTGCACTGTTAATCCCATGCAGGATTAAAAAGCTCTTATTGTCGTCAACATACAAATGTTGGAATATTTCTTCAGTGCCTAGAGAGATGAGGACTGGACTGGGGCTCATAAGGTCTCGGGTTTACGTCCCTGGGGCAGTGAATTTTCTTTATAATGGGTCAGGGATTGCTCGTAACTAACTTTCATCAACTCCCTTGAGTCCTTCATTCATTTGTATGGCGTAACTTTTTACCTCTGGAGAACACACTCTAGTTGGTTTCTTGATTCGCCCACTCGAATCCCCCTTCCACTTCTTTATGCCAAATTACAAAAGGAAACACTTTTACGAGTCTGAAAGACGCCGAACAGTAATAATTTTCATTATTTATTATTATTTTATGGGCAACAGACCATGGAGGCCTAAGTCCTCGCGTGATGTATTAGGAGATACCCCTAAATACATCGCACGTTTCTTGACGTGTTTTTTTCGCAGGGTGGGTTCGTCACTCCCACGCCTATTTTTTGTGAGTGCCACCCTTTGGCTAACGGGCCTCACAAACGCCCGAGGGGAGGTTGTCAGTGAGTTTTGCATTATTTTGAGCTTGGAAAAACACGGTTGGGACCGGGATTCGATCTGGCAACCTGTGGGTTGGTAGACTGGCGCGTTACCACGCTGCTACCGCTGCTCCCTATAATTGTCGTACCAAACGATAATTGCGCAATAAAATTTGTAGAGTGACAATAATAAGGCCCATCTGTACATGACGGAGTTGAGCTTTTGGACTCCTCTAAACCTTCGAATTCCACTCGTATCCAATCCAAAATCCTTCGTAAAATCCTCAATGCTCCTTACTTTGTTTCAAATAAAACCATCCATAAAGACCTAAATGTTCCTTATGTAACTGATCTAGCCCGAGCCCGATATCATTCCTTCCATTATAAACTCCCTAACCACCCAAACCCACTAGTTTCTAACCTTGCTTCCTCTTCCATTCCTGGAAATCATCCGAGGCGCCTGAAAAGAAGATGGCCTCGTGACCTTATATTGTATGATAATTTTAGAGTTCTACCAATGGGTAGTTTCTCTACATGCTGTATCATATCATTATTATCTAACTTTAAATTTGCTTGTTATATTTTATATACAGTTGTAAATTTCAATAAATAAATTTAAAAAAATTGTAGAGAATCAGGCAGTACATGTTGATGATTTTCTGTTGAAGTGATCTTATGTTCATCAGTCATTACTATGCCAGATTGAGGAAAAAGGTTGACTAGTCATCAATTTGTTATTAGTTGAGAGATTCAAGGGTTTAAATTTTACAATAATATAGTTCTATTAAACGTTTAAAAGTTTTTTTATCCTATAATACATGACTCAATAGTACTTCCTCCCAATGTTCTGCAATACATATGTTACAGTGAAAGCTGAATAGTAGGTAAGGTTAGAAAAAAAGTATGGAGAAGGCTAGTTGGTGCGGTCAAAGATCTAAATGGTAGCCACAGCCGACAAAAAAAAAAAAATCTTGCCCAGGTTTATTACCCTGAGGATCGTAAGTTATCATAGGACACTAGTTATGGCAAAGCGGATTCATTTTTATCAACTTTTCCTTCAATCAATTCTCTAACGAGTTTTGTTTCCTTGCAATTTATGTGAATTTAGGCCCAACCTCGACTGAAAATAATCCGTTTGGGCTTCGTTTATCCCGTTAGAACGAGCACGGTGAGCGGAAGTGGAAAGCTGTGGCCAAAAAAAAATAAATAAATAAATAAATCAGCAGCTGTTACCAGAAATAAAATATGTTTGACATATCAACCTACTAACGGCTTTTCTTCCGCTATCACAAGCAGGTTATAACCTGTTCTCGTTAAAAAAGGTTTAATAATCTTTAAAATAATTTGAAAAGCTGAAATTTGGAGCTGGAATAAAAATAAACGAAGATAAATAAATAAATTAATTAATATATTAACATTAAATTAATAAGTACCAAGGATGAAAGAAAGGGTAGGGGAGGAGAGAGAATATATATGAAATATTACTTTTTTTAAATAATAAAAATTAATTATAATTATTTAAGTTTGTTTCAGTATTAAATTTAATTAATCTAAGTTAATAAATTTTTTTTTTTTTATTTACACTAATTGGTGTTATAGAATAATTTTTGATAAAAATAATTCTTTTGTACATTAGTGCTTGTATTATTAATATTTAATAAATAAAATATATAATATATTGTATTAAGTAGAACATTTCCTAAGTATGTATTATGTTTCAGGTTGGAGTCGAATCATCAGAATATACAGGTAAATTACAGTTTAATTCAATTTCAATACAAATATATCCTTTTTCATATTTTGTTAATTACCTTTTCTTTTAATTAAAAAATAAAATTAATTATTAGTTATTCAACCTTTGAAATTATCAATACTTATAAGAAGAGTGTTCTGTTTAGTATTTGGGACGTTTATATCTTGTCTGGAGGCCTTATAAACCGTAAAGTTGGCCGAACAAAACTTTGTTGAAAGGGAGGGAGGCATAATGAAAAGCCGAAAATTAGTTAAAAGCGAAACTCCCGCATGATTTATTATTTTGGAAATTACATTTATATAAAACAGATGGTACTTCGTTGAGTTTTTCAACAAGGAGAGGATGGCTGGAGTGAGTTGGTGTCAGGGCGATTCCACTACATTAGCCTAGTGGTTTGGCCTAAGTTTGCCCCCTCCACACAGAGTTTCGTCTTTTTAGCATAATGGTCAGTGCTTCTGTTTGGGTATATTTTTTCATTAAAAGGGCTCTAAGCCTTGCTTATTAATTATGAGATGAAAAAAAGATATCAGATGAATGAAATCAGAATTTTTGCTATGATTCTGAGAAACAAAAATAAAGTTTGAAAAATTACATTTTAATTAATAATATACCGTAATGATTTAAGGAAAAATGTACCGACTTCAAAAGTTCCGTTACAAGAGTAGAGGAAAAAATCTCATTAATCTGTTTGGAATAACATCTTCCGGGTAATATATCATATATGGATTTCACTCTTTCACTCTTTCATGTTTTCATTTACTTTTTCAAGACATTTTGCTTTTAAAATTCCTTGTTCAGAGTTTTCCTTAAAGTTTGATGTATCCATTTCCATCCTTTATCCTTTGAAGTCACATTATTTCATGATTCATTTCCTCCAAGTACATGTCACCTCCTAGTATCCTCCCACATTTCGACTTCAGAAGCCTAGTGTATAGAGGAATATCCATTGATATTCATCCAAAAAATGAGACTAAAAGGACTAATGCTTTATAATATTCATTTTCGGTATTCCTAGGCGTTCCCATATCTCACATTTCTATTCCGAGCAAAACTGGCTCTATCCCTGTATCCGAAGAAAATACCTCCTTGGCACATTTATATATCAAACCCTTTTTTTTTTTTTTAATTATTTATTTAATGTAATTTACAACTGTACAAAATAATACAATAGGTAAATATGTAGTATGTTACATATACACTTGAAAATCTTGGAAAGGGACCACCCATTGGTGGTACTTCAAACATTAATTTAAATTAGAAGGTCCCGTGGCCATCTTCTTTTCAGACGCCTCGGAGGATTATCAGGGATTGTTAAGGATGAAAGATTAAGAGTTAATGGGTTAGGATAGTTAAGGAGTTTGGAATGAAAAGACGCATATCTGTTTTGGGTCAAATCTGCTACGAATGGGATGTTAAGGTCTTTGTGAATGAGTTTATTTGTGACGTAATAAGGAGCATCAAGGATTTTACGTAGGATTTTGGATTATAACGATTGGATGCGGGAAGAATTTGATGGTTTGGTGGAGCCCCAGAGCTCAATTCCATATGTCCAAATTGGTCTGATTATTGTAGTGTATACAAATTTTTTGTAGTGAATGGGAAGTTTAGAGCGTTTGTCAAGTAAATGTTGTAGCAATCGGAATCTACGAGCAGTTTCTTGTCGTTTCAGTCTTGTATGTGGATTCCAAGTAAGTCTCTTGTCAAGATGGAGTCCTAAGTATCGAATCTGTTCAACAGGTATTAGTGGTGTATTTAGAAAGGAGACTGTAGGACAGGAAGGAGGTGATCTGGTAGGATTTGTCAGGATTTATTTTGATTCTCCAGTTTTTACACCATTCTTCAATAGATATTATGTGTGCCTGTAGTGTTTGTGATGCATTAGTTGGGTCTTTGTTTACAGAAAGTATACATGTGTCATCAGCGTATGTTGTTAGGACTGTGTTAGGGTGGGTTGGGATGTCAGCTGCATAAACCGTGTAAAGAATGGGACCTAAGATACTACCTTGATATATCAAACCCTAATAACAAGAAAAAAAAACCTTCCTACATCATTCAACTCTTTACCCTACGTTTATCTATTCACCTATTAAACACAAGACCCTAACCTTCCGATCTCTATATCCGTACCTACAGAACTACTTCCTATAAAAAATCTGGTGTCTGAGCTACCTCATTTTGGAATTCCTTACCAGTATCCATCCGTGAAGTTTTCTTCTGAACCTCATTAAAACATCAACTATAGATCTATCTCCTAGACTATCAAACTTCCATGAACTTGTAGTTAATTTAGCCAGAAAAAAAAAAACTGCTGAAACTGACCATAATTGTTATTCTTAGGGGGGTTAGTGTACCACAATAAAGATTTTCACTCTTTCATTTAAGACAAAGATTCGTATATCAAGGGGGCAGCTCTATTTATCATCTGTTCTAGGTCTTTGAGTACTACGATCGTCCTCTTTAAGGTTTGATAAATAATCAAGTAACCAATAAATAATCATGCTATTAATTTATTTGTTATACTTCTCTATGAAATTATTATAATAAACAATATATATATATTATTTATATCCCACATAATAATATTTTTTTACATTTTATATTGTTTGTGAGCTCAGTGGAAGCTTACATTACTTGTATACTTTACGTGGACCATTCTCAGACATGTCTAATTGGGGTTTCCATATCCGTAGATTTCTGCAAACTTCAAGTTACTCTAGATTCATTTATATAATCATTTTAAAATCAAGGATACAATAAACACCAGTGCGTTTATTAAAGAATAGGACTGAAAAAACATTTGAAAAACCTACCCAAAACTAGTCTTATTTAACTTAAGCTTGTTTGTTGCATAAAGTAAAATTCTCACGTATAGCAAAAGAAATTTCCCTTACTGTGAATAAGTTTAAAAAAAAAAATTGAAAAATTATGTTTTTACAGTTTTTAATTTTTATCATTGAAAAAATCGAGACGTAAAGAGAATGACGCATCAATTAACGTTAGCATTAACTTTTAAATAGTTTAGTAACAGTTTTTATTATTAATGAAAATTCATTAATTTAAATTTATATATTTTTTAT